>NC_056741.1:395037454-395204954 GCF_019279795.1 Protopterus annectens | reverse complement strand
TTCTACCTTCAAACCGTTCATTAAAGGTCACAACCTTTGCTGCCCTGTGGGTGACATGCTACAATATGCTTCTCTTGTTACAGCCCCAAAAAAACACAAATAGCTCCACGCATTCCAACAGAACCACATGGAGATCTCAGCACATTCTCTTCCAGACTTTCAGAAGCTACAGAGCCGCCATGATACCCTACAGTGATTGGGAATAATCCAAGTGACATCATTTGTAAGTTTTAGTCTACAGACACTTACCACAATCCACTGCTTCTAGTGGAAAATACTTTAAAAGAAAGCAATTCATTCTTGTTTTGTGGGAGGGCATGGGGATGTTTGTTTACTCTGAATGTTAGGCCTAGAGAACACAGTGAATCAGCAGTGGTTGTAGGAGAAATCACATCATCGGTAATGTTACACAAGCCATGTACCTGTTTTACTAAAGAGACTCTCCTTTTTATCATAGAACATCACATAAGCACTGTAGTGCATTGCGGGGATGATGTATATGGCCTTACCCAGGATGATGTGGCTGGAGGAGATATTAGTTTTCCTTATGTGATATTATCATTTATTCACCAAGCAAAACACAGAAGGCATGGAAGGTAAAATAAACCTTTGCATTGTACTGTGGTATTGCTGAACTTTAAAATGTGTCTTTTTACAATGTAATTAACTCATCTCAGCTATTCTGTCTTGCACACCAACACCCAGACACACACACACACACACACACACACACACACACACACACACACACACACACACACACACTCTTGCAAGTGTGCAGAGTCAGATGCAAATCAGAGAAAAGCAGTCTGTTAGAAAAACCTCTTTTTATCAATACTATTGGGTTATCAGTTGCACACCCATGTTCCCAAGTAATAAACATTTTAAGTTGCATGAAATTTGTTTAATTCTAGGACTTTGTTAGGCTTGTTTATCACATAAGACATACTGTCAGTTATATGGTTATGAAGAATAATCATACATCCCAGTGAGCTCTAAGTTGAAAAGGGGTAAAAAAAAAAAGAAGAAGAAAAAGAAAAAGAAAAAAAAAACAGAGTGCTCTAATTTATTATTTTTTTATCTTTGTTTCATTAGGTCAGAGGCATCTTTTCAGGGGAGACAGAGATATTTATACCACTGGCAAAATTTAGGCAGGGCATCAGGTAACTTTCCATAATCTTTTCACTAGGTGCCATGGGACCTTTTGTAATTACCCAAGCTGCCACCAGCTCAAGCAGATGCTGAACGGGACCTTAGTTTAACATCTTATCCAAGGGACAACATACACAGGAATGCAGCACCCCCCCACCCCAATGATGCTCTGCTGTGTCACCAATCCAGTCATGTGGAGTAGGAGTAGAACCTATAGCCTTTTGGTATCCCACAACAAGGTAAGTGTGCAACCTGTTGAGCAATGGAAACTGTCAATTATTTACCAATAAATGCTCTCAACCAGAAGGGCAGAAACTGCCACACACTTATAGTTTAAATTATTAGAAATGCTTTCATGTGATTTTACAGTTTTTAGAAGAGGAAATTCGGTTCTTCATGTAATGTATCTTTAGATGGCTCTTTTAACTTTTTAACTAACTTTGCTGAGAACTATTCAGTAATTTTGTCTAGCAAAAACGCTTAAAAGGACAACACTACTGAAGGGGAAGCAATACAACTAAGAAGAGGAACTGTGACTGCCGCAGTACATGCTAGAGCTAGCACATATCCAGAATATACAGCTACATGTACACACTTAAACACTTAACTCAGCTGCACCCTTCATGCTTCGTTCAAGCAGCTGTAAGTATTAAGAAACTTTTGTCTGATCTGGACTGCCCTGATGTTATGCTGTACCTGCTCAGCTTTGACTGGACTCGATATATTGGTGACCTGAATGGACCAAGAAATTAGATAAATTTTCACAATAACAGGCAAAAATCTCAAAAGAAAGGATACAATATAAAAAGAAAAATATGAGTGTTTTATTAAGAGCAAAGAAAATGTGCCAACAAACATACAACTGATGTAAGCACTACAGTAGGTCATTTTTGATACTATAAAAGCTAGCTTACTAACAGATTATGTGTAATTAATTTAATGCGCAAGCAAAATAGCTTTAAATCAGAGCAGCTAGTTACAGGGAGAGGGCAGGATGAGTGGTATAATATAGTGCATGCATGAATGTATTTTTCCTTAAAAACAAATGAACAGGTAAACACTTAATAAGAAATTTGCTGTAGAAAATAACTTGTGTCAGGTATTTAATTTGTGTAAAGCATATTTCCTTGAACAAATAACTGCTTGGTAGATATACCAAAATTTACTGTTAACTGAGTGATTGTATAAGCATTTATCAGTAGATTTTCAGGGCACAGAATATAGTTTACAATTAATTAATCTGTGCCTACGTTTTCAGAAAAATCTAACCAGTCTAGTCCTTAAACATTATCATTGACTACTAAGACTTTAACATATGCAAACAATTTCTTAATGAAAATAAATGATTTTGACATAAAAGACAATTTGGGTTTACAATATAAGACTGTGGTATTTGAGTTTGGCATACAGATTAGTTATAAAATGAAAAGATGTACTGGCTATGTGAGTGCATTCATAGCCATGTGCTGCATGCCTACACAGGCTTGAATCTCATGCAGCAGATGATGTAACACTGCCCAAAGCTAGTCAGACATGTATTAGGGATAGTGTAGTGCTAAAATAGTGAGCAAAGGGCTGCATATTCAATCAGTTCACCAGCGTGGTGGGCATCATAACCAAGACAGGTTACTATGACATTTCATGCACAGTCATGCACACAAGTACGTGTTGCATAACTTCTATTCCAGATAGCATATGAGGATTAATGCAACAAAGGGCCAACCCAGTTCTTCAATGAAATGCAGAGGAAAGGAGAACATAATACAGTAGAAAAGCACAATATATCAAGCAGCATAAAATACACAAGGGGAACCATAATATATGCCAGGTGGGGTCGATGAAAGGACAACCAGTTTTTATTAGTGGAACAGAAAGACCTTTTTAATATATGAAGAAGGTTTGTTGGGGTAAGTAGAGAAGAACAGTGTGGAAAGAATGCAAGGAAAAAGGAAAGAGCAGGGGCGGACAGGCAAACATGAAAACAAAGAGATAGATAGACAGCGGTGGTACACACAAATGGTGGGGATGGCAGTGGATGGGCTTAGACTGAAAGAAGGTGAACAGCTGATTCGTAGGTTCATAGGTTGGTACTAGGCTATTGGCCCTAGGGCCTATACAATCCTAGCCATAACAATTCCCTGGCTATTTCTTCCCACACTATTTACTTCCCTAGACCCCTGTCTAGCAGGACGACTGAAGTGATCCCCGGGGTGAATTTCCCTTCTCCCATCCAATCGTCAAGGTTCCTTTTGAAGAGGGCCAAAGAGGTGCTCTGCTTGACATGTATGGGCAGTTTATTCCAGAGTCTGAGGAGTCTCTGGGTCAAGAACCTATCCCTCCAGCATGTTTTGTTTATTGTGATGACAAGGTTTAGATCCCTGGAGTGTGTGACTCTGAGGGATTGGGATTTCTTTAAATGTAGCATGTCCAACAGCTCTGGGTTTGAGATGGCCTTGTATGTTAAGCAGAGATCACCTCAGAGTAGACGATATGCAACAGATAGCTGGAGTTTTTTTAAGGCAGTCAGCGTAGGGCATCTGCTTTAGGTCTGTGATTCTTTTAGTGAGGTATTGCTGCGGCCTTTCCAGTTGTTGCAGATGTCTTGAGAGGTGCATATCAAATGGGGCATTGTATTCTCTAATTGGCCTAATGAGGGATGAGTACAGTGGGACAATGACCTCATTTTTCCTGGATGAAAAGCCCTTAGTGATGAGGTGTGCCACATAGAAGGATTTCCTGACTGTTGTGGCTATGTTGTTATCAAAGGTGAGACCACTGCCCACCTGTGTCCCTAAGTCTCTTATCACACTTTCAGTGTTTAGTGTACTGCCACCTATGTGGTAATTCATGGGTACATGTTTTTTCCCAAAGGGGATAACTATACATTTCTTGGCATTGAGCTTGAGCTCATGGCTCTGGCACCAAACATCTGTTTCTGTAAGGTCCTTCTGTAGAGTATCCACCTCATTTGGGGAGTCAATAATGGCTCCCAGTTTGCAGTCATCTGCGAACCTTGTTAGCCAGAGTCCCTTAGTGTTGGTCTGTACTTCAGAGAAGTAGATGCCAAACAAGAGCGGTCCCAGGACTGAACCCTGAGGTACTCCACTTGTCACTTGTCTGGAGCTGGATTTGGAGTCGGCTACTTTTACAGTGTGGGTTCTGTCAGTAAGCCAGATGGCAACCTATCGAGTGATGTAGGGATTAATGCCCAGCTTAGTAAGTCTATCTATGATTCCAGAGTGGGGAATGGTGTCAAAGGCCTTGGTGAGGTCCAGATAGGCTGTGTGGACCGCCTTACCCTCGTCCATGGCTCTGGAGACTGATTCGAAGAAGTCCATCAGGTTCAGGAGACAAGATCGGCCCTTCACAAACCCAAACTGGATGGGGTCCAGTGTTTGAAGGTTGCTAATGTCTTTGTTTATAAGTTCCATGATAATACGTTCCATGGCCTTGAAGATTAGGCTCATCAGACTGATGGGGCAGTAGTTCCCAGGATCCAAGGTGGATCCCCCCTTGTGGAATGGGATAACTGTAGCTGTGTGCCACTCAGTGGGCATGAAGCCTGAGGTGAGGCTATGATTAAACATGACACTTAAGTGCGGTGCCAGTTAATTTTGTAGTTCATGTAATACACAGCCCGGGATGTCATCTGGTACCATGGATGCTGTATTCTTAGCTTTGTAGAGTGTGTTATTTACCTGTGTGGCTGTTATTACCGGAATTTGGCAATCTTCTGGTATTGAGATGGGCCATTTAGGGGGTGAGAGGGGGGGTGAAGTTGGCATTGAATTGATCTGCCAGGATATTGGCAATATCCTTGAGATCAGTATATTTAATGCCATTCTGTTGTAGCTCAAATCAGATCTGAGCATTGCCATTTAGATTCTTGACATAGTTATAGAATGCCTTGTGGTTGTCTTTGGAATCTTTGGCAATTTTATTTTCATAACTAGCTTTGGAGGATTTTATGAGGGATCTCAGCTTCTTACTGAGGCTGGTAAGGGAGTATTTTGCATCCTGGGATTTTCTTCTTTTCTGCAACAGTTTCTTCCTTCTGTTGTATAGTTTGTTTAAAGCAGGGGACTACCAGATTGGCTTCCTTTTTTTGGAGAAGAGCATCTTGGTTCTATTTGGGATGGCACGATTCATGCATGAGTGGATGTGCTCGTACAGTGCCTTAGTGTAGGATTCAGCAGTCGAACTTTCAGTTCCTGTCTGCATAGGTGTCATGAAGTTTGCCACTTCTGACTTGAGTAGCATGAATTGATGATGGGGAGTACTGGACAATAGACAAAATATGGGAAATAAGGCAGTAGAGAAGGGAGCATCAGAAAGGAGATGGGGTAGGGGTCATGTTAAGATGCCAGGCCAGACCAGTGGGTAACTCCCAGCCATCAGTCACCTCTCTGATTAATGAAATGGTCAGGCTGTGCCATTGGTGGTTAGATGGTCAAGACCTGACATGCTGAAGTGGGCTTCCAGCTGTTAGCGAGCCATAGATGATGCCAGTTGCAGCAGCTAACATTGTCAGATGTTCTTTTTATTTGTCACCCACTGACATGTAGAGTTTAGCTAGTATTATACATGTCACAGGGAGTACAGTCATATGTAAGTGCTTTCTAAGGTATCATGTATCCTTGCTTTTACAGGTTTTACTAGAAGAAGGCCCAACACAATGGGACATCACATATTTGATATGATGAGGTCTCCTATGATTGGTCAAAGGGGAAATCATGCACATGACACAGTCTAATAACACAGTGGCACACCCTGCAACACTTCTTTGGAAGGGTTCACCCACATCGCCAACATTACCACCCTCTGTGAAGGTATATGCTTATCACAGAACATCACCAGCTAAGGTGTTCATCCTGTAATTGTCAGCCTTGACATGCATACAGCCCCTGATGTTTGCAGTACCACTGATGTACTGAGGTGTTATGGCTCCAGTCTTCACTCAAGGCCTGGGCACAACACTTGGCATAAAGCCATGCATGTGCAAGTCAGTGACCTAGGCTTAGTCAGCTGCTACCAGTAGCACTGTGGAGAATTAGTTTTTTAGTGTGTTATATGGCTTGTGTGATAGCATACAATGCCTGCACAGTGACAGTGTGTAGTGAGTCAGAGTTCATGTTATTAGTTAGATTTCTGGTGGTGCATGTGGGCACATGGCAGCCACCCCCAAGTCTACCACTGCCAGCCATCCATTGAACAGCTGTGGAAGGGTTCAGATACAAGGCAGCTGGGTGCATTTCAACCCTGCATGCACACTATGCAGACCTCTGCTGTGATGGCTTCACTGTCAGCTATAGCCACACAGCCTGACACAACCAGCTATTCCCAGTGTCATAGTCATGGGCAGCATTTCTCAGTATCAACTCTTGGGACCTCTCACCAGGTCATTTGCAAATGTGCTTGTAGTTTTACATTTTTGTTATCAATTGCAGGAACACACAATGCTATGCTTGGTAATGGCTGTTGTCCAGGTTATGGACAATGAATTTGTGCTGCCTCCTGACATGGGACACCCATAAAGGGTGTACACACTTAATTGCATGGTTCTATACCTTTCCTGACACAGACTGCTTTAAGTCCTAAGAATATACGCCACTATAGTGGCCGTCTTTAATGGTGATAACATGGTATCACTGGAAGATGTGGTTTCCACAACCTCCTAGAAAAGTAGGTGACTACTAGTTTCAATCTCGTGGCCCTACCCCATACAAAATTGTTGCTATTAGCTGTCGCTGTTTCCTGAAACATTCACTTGTGCAACTGGCAGAAACTGTGCCCTGCCCACCCACTATCCTGGACATTTTGAGACAATGTTACAACTACCTCATGTACACAGACAATCCTCTCCTCCTACCACCAAACACTAATACATGCGAGAGATGCAATTAAACAGCCAAACTGGAGGCTAAGCTCTCTCAACCCAAAACTGGAACAGACAGTCAAGAGGAGAAGGGAAATACTTGCATCACACCACCAATCTCACATAGACCCATTAAACCAGCACCGGCAAAAAACACACATAAATACATGAAAACATACTCGGAGGCTCTAAATAAAAATATGCAAAAGCAACAGAGACCTCCAAAGAAGACATCCAAGCAACCTCCACCCCCCCAACACAAACCATGAAACACATACTTCACAAAACCAGTGTGCCATGCAATCACAGTCCTTAAGGCAAAATAACATACCCAACACACTAGTAATAGGTGACTCTATAGTTAGGCACACTGTCGTCCCATTCACTAGGCTGAACAAGGAGAAGGTCACTGTTAGCTGCCTGTTGGGTACCAGGATCCACCACATAACACAAGCACTCAAGTCACTTCAGAACAATATATGATTCTGTCATTGTCCATGTTGGTGTGAATGACCTGAGCCATACCTCCCTGGACTACATGAAAAGAGACATGGAAGTGCTCTCTGATCACATAGCCCAGGCTGGTATGACCCTGACCCTGAGTAGCATCCTGCCCTCACCAAGAATCATACCATGGTATAAAGAAAAAATTATCAATTTCAACAATTGGCTAAGTTTCTGGTGTCATTCAAAGGGGATCCAGTGTCTGTGAACCTGCGATGACATGCTCGACAAGCCACGTGGCTTCACTAGAGATGGCTTGCACCTGTCACCCTTAGGCTTTTGAATACTGGCCAAGGCTCTTGCCACCCACATAGTGCCTTTTTTAGGCAAGACTCAAAAGACAAACTTACTGCTGTAAATAGCACAAGTAACAAAAAACTGAGGGCAATGCTATTCAATGCCAGAAGTCTAAACCTCAAAATGCACACACATGAGGCACTTCTTAGTATGGAGTAAATCGATATATGTACAGTAACAGAGAGCATCCTAGCACTACCAGGCTACAACTCATACCATACATTTCGGCCACAGAACCCAGACTGAAATACAAAAGGCGGGGGCGTATCCGTATTCATGAAGGATACCCACACCTCCAGGTTAGTGGCACAGCACGATGCTTCAGAGATCATCCACGTGCAACTAACAATGGGCAAAACTGCAATTCAAATTGTAGCTTGCTGCAGATCACCCACCAAGTCCCAGGACCCCCATTCCGTGTTTCTGGAAACACTGGGAAACATAAAGGTCCTATCAAACAGTCTGATATTGGGTGATTTCAATTACCCAAGCATTAACTGGGAGAACTACTCAAGTACTAACTCCCTTTCCCAACATTTCTTGGTGACACATATTGGACCTGGTCATCACCAACATGGGTGACTGGTGTTCCACCCCAGAGGTCAACCCCTTGCTGGTTAGATCTGACCATAAACAAATCACTCTGGATATCCACATTCCGGCCCCACCTCCGGTCAAGGAAACCACCATGAAAAACTTTTCAAAAGCAAGCTTCACATTACTTAAGACCGAGATGGAAAGTTTCAAAGCCCCCATGCTAAAGGATAATGCTGTCCAAGCTGCAAAATCCTTTACTAATGCATTCTATGGGCACCTACAAGAATGCATGGATCATGCTATTCCAAGCAAAACCAAGAATCACTCCTCCAAGAAAAGGAAACCAGTATGGTGGACCCCTGCCATAAACAAGCTATGCAACAGAAGGAGGAAACTAGTACAGAAAAGAGCAAAATCCCAAGAAGGGAAGACATCCCTGATCAGTATCAGCAAGAAACTATGATCCCTCATAAAATCATCCAAGACTAGCTTCGAAAGAAAAATTGTCAAGGACTCCAAAGATAACCACAAGGCATTCTTTAGCTATGTCAAGAATCTAAGTGGCAATGCTGAGATCTGCTCAGAGTTAGTGAAGAATGGCACAAGATACACTGAACCGACCGATAAAGCCAACATCCTGGCAGACAGGTTCAGTGCAAACTTCACCTCCCTCTCACTCTCAAAAGGACACATAACCATACCAGAAGAATGTAGTGCCCCTGAAATCACAGACAGGTTAAAACAGCCCTCTCCAAAACCAAAAACACAGCATCAATGGGACCGGACAACGTCCCAGGCTGTGTCCAACATGAGCTCAAAGACGAACTAACCCCTCACCTAAACACACTGTTCAAACTCAGCCTCTCCACAGGCAACATACCCATAGAGTGGTGCACAGCAATGGTTATTCTGCTCCATAAAGATGGAGCCACAACAGACCCTGGGAACTATCATCCTATAAGCCTGACTAGCTTGGTCTGCAAGGCTATGGAGTGCATAATCATGGAAGTCATTAACAGAGACATTGGGAACCTTCAAACACTGAACCCTACACAGTTTGGCTTTGTTAAGGGCAGATCATGCCTCCTAAACCTGGTGGACTTTTTTGAGATGAGGGAAAGGTGGTACATACAGCCTACCTAGACCTCGCAAAGGCCTTTGACACCATTCCCCATTCTGGTATTACAGGCAAGCTCACCAGCCTGAATGTAAACCCCTATGTCACAAGATGGGTTGCCAACTGGCTCACAGACAGAACCCACATGGTGAGAGTTGCGGGAGTTAGGTCCGACTCTAAACTGGTTACAAGTGGCGTTCCCCAGAGCTCATTCCTAGGGCCCCTCCTGTTCGGCATATACTTCTCAGAGGTACAGGCAAGCACAGGAGGACTATGGCTGACCAAGTTCACAGACAACTGGAAACTGGGGGCCATAACTGACTCTCCAGCTGACACAGACATCCTCCAGAAGGATCTCACTGAGACAGATACCTGGTGTCAAAATCATGGCCTCAAGCTAAATGCCAAAAAGTGCATAGTCATCCCCTTTGGAAAAAAATGAAGTACCCACAAACTACCACATAGGTGGTAGTCCCGTAA
Organism: Protopterus annectens; assembly: GCF_019279795.1. NCBI lineage: Eukaryota > Metazoa > Chordata > Ceratodontiformes > Protopteridae > Protopterus > Protopterus annectens. The sequence goes on along the minus strand of NC_056741.1, from coordinate 395,194,992 downwards.
ATACAGAAGACGTAATAAGGGATCTGGGGACCCAAGTAGATAGCAATCTCTCCTTTAATAATCACATTGCCAAAGTGGTTAGAAAATCCTTCTATGTGGCCCACCTAATCACAAAAGGGTTCGCATCCAGATCAAAAGAGGTCATTGTGCCCCTCTACTCATCACTCATCAGACCCATCAAAGAGTGCAATGCCCCATTTGGGATGTACCTCACAAGACACCTGCAGCAGGTGGAAGGACCACAGAAGTACCTCACCAAGAGGATCACTGGCCTCAAACTGATGCCCTATGCAGCTCGACTGAAGAAACACCAGCTGTACTCGGTTGCATACCGCCTACTCAGAGGTGATCTCTGCCTGACATATTAGGCCATATCCAGCACAGAATTGATGGACATGATCCACCTAAAGAAAAGCATATCCCCTCGAGCCACACGCTCTAGGGATCTAAACCTCACCACAACAATAAATAGGATGTGCTGGAGGGATAGATTCCTGCCCCAGAGACTTCCCATGCTTTGGAACAAGATTCCAATCTACATTAGGAAGAGCTCCTCACTAACACTCTTCAAAAGAAACCTTGATGAGTGGATGGAAAAAAGAAAGTTTTCCCTGGGGATCACTTCAGTGGCTCTGGTAGATGGAGGCACAGGGAACTAATCTAAGGGGGTGGCGAATGGCCCCCAAAGGCAGGCGCCCGGTCTGGTGGACCCCAGCCATAAACAAACTTTACAACAGGAGGAGGAAGCTACTACATGACAGAGCAAAATCCCTAAAAGGGAAGGCATCTCTGATCAGTACTAGCAAAAAACTACGATCACTCATAAAATCATCCAAGGCCAACTTTGAGAGAAAAATCACAAAAGACACAAAAGACAATCACAAGGCCTTCTTTAGCTATGTTAAAAACCTGGGTGGAAACTCCCAGATATGCTCAGAGTTAGTCCAAAATGACACAAAATACACTGAACCCACTGACATTGCCAACATTCTGGCAGACAGGTTCAGTGCAAATTTCTCCTCCCCTTCCCCCCCAAAAGGAGAAATAACTATCCCAGCAGAGTGTAGCCTCCCTAACATCTCAGATGCCCAGGTGGGAGCCACCCTCTCTAAAGCTAAAAACACAGCATCAATGGGACTGGATGGTGTCCCGGGCTGTGTGCTACATGAACTACAAGAGGAACTAAACCCACACATAAGACTGCTGTTTAATCTTAGCCTTACTACAGGATACGTACCCAAAGAGTGGCGTATGGCAACAGTGGTCCCACTTCACAAAGGTGGTGCTTCTACGGACCCTGGAAATTACCGCCCCATAAGCTTGACGAGCCTGGTCTGCAAAGCTATGGAGAGGATCATTATGGAACTCATAAAAAAAGACACTGGGGACCTACAGACATTGGATCCTACCCAATTTGGCTTTGTCAAGGGCAGATCCTGCCTTTTGAACTTGGTCAACTTTTTTGAAACAGTCACTAAGGCCATTGATGAGGGTAAGGCAGTTCACACAGCCTACCTTGACCTTGCAAAAGCCTTTGACACAATACCCCACTCGGGCATCATAGACAAACTCACCAGCTTAAATGTAAACCCACATGTCACAAGATGGGTTGCAAACTGGCTCAAGGACAGAACCCACAGGGTCAGAGTTGCTGGAGCTATGTCAGACTCTAAGCCAGTCACAAGCAGTGTCCCACAGGGCTCATTCCTGGGACCCCTCTTGTTCGGCATTTATTTTTCCGAGGTACAGGCAAACATAGGAGGATTGTGGCTGACAAAGTTCGCAGATGACTGCAAACTGGGCACCATAATTGATACTCCAGCGGACACAAACATCCTTCAGTGAGGCCTCATAGAAACAGATAATTGGTGCCAGAGCCATGGCCTTAAGCTGAATGCCAAAAAATGTATAGTCATACCCTTTGGGAAAAACAAGGTACCGATAAATTACCACATAGGTGGTAATCCATTAAGTACGGAAGAGGTAATCAGGGACCTAGGGACCCAGGTTGACAGTAACCTCTCATTTGACACTCACATTGCCAAAGTGGTTAGGAAGACCTTCTATATTGCCCACCTTATCATGAAGGGTTTTACATCTAGATCAACAGAGGTTATTGTGCCCCTGTACTCTTCTCTTATCAGGCCAATGATTGAGTACAATTCCCAATTTGGGATGTATCTCACCTGACACCTGCAGCAGTTGGAAAGACCCCAAAAGTTCCTCACCAAGAGGATAAAGGGTCTTAAACATATGTCATATGCTGCCCGACTGAAAAAACTCCAGCTCTATTCAGTCGCATACCGCCTACTCAGAGGTGATCTGTGCCTGATGTACAAGGCCATGTCCAATCCGGAATTAATGGACATGCTCCACCTCAGAAAATCCAAATCCATCAGAGCCACGAGAACAAGAGACTTAAACCTCAACACAGAAATAAATAGGATGTGCTGGAGGGACAGATTCATAACCTAGAGGCTCCCTACACTCTGGAACAGAATCCCAGTCCATGTTAGGCAGAGCCCCTCACTGACTCTATTCAAGAGAAATCTCGATGAGTGGATGGGAGATCATAGGTTTACCCTGGGGGTCATCTCTGTGTCACTACTAGACAGAGGCACAGTAAACTAAACCCTAAAAGGGCGTAGTATTCTCATCCTAAGGGGTAGTGAAAGCCACACACACTCTGGCTAGGCTTAGAAATGCCCTAGGGCAGATAGCCTAGTACGAACCTATGAACCTATGAAAGCCAACAAATTCTGGCTAGGCTTATAAATGCCTTTGGGCAGATAGCCTGTTACCTACCTATGAACCTATGAATGACTTTAGCATAGCCAGTCCAGTGCATTGTCTTGCATAGCCTGGATGTGATAATGCATGCATCATGTTATTCTATGTTGACTTTGTCATGGCTCAGAGTTGTGGACCAGATGCTGCCCCTTTACAAATGCCACATTGTACAGCACTTGTCTCCACCTTGTACGGTGTACTGGTGCTGCCTCATATCTCTAGATTCTATGGGATGCTCTTCTACTGCTGGTCATACTGCTATGCTGCTCCTGCTGCTGCATCTGTTTATGTGGTGTGATATTACATAGCATGGCACATACCATACATATTCTTCTGGTTGTGTCTGGTATATACTGCAGCACCCAGCCTGATGTGTCAAGTTACTAGAAGCATCTCTTCAGTTGTTGAAATACACACTCAGTGATACTACATGTTTCTAGGTGGGCAGTGTCATACACTATTGTTGACCATGGTCTGGAGATGCAGAATGGGATTTCATATGTCAACGCAACAAAGTCTATCCATGTTACCTGCAATGAGTGTATGTGTGTGCAATATGTAGCTCTCATGATCTAAGGTGACAAGCAAAATAATTGTTCTCTTTTCCTAGTGTAGGCTGACACCTGTGCTATGCCTAACATAAATTTTGTTAATCACTGAGAGGTCTCTGTAGCAAAGAAGTTTAAAGCTACACATACCTTTGTGTCTACTAGGAAGGGCATTCCATGTATCCCTCTTGATTTCACATGAGGGTGAAAAATTTGACAAGTTCTCAAATGGTATCCCTTCTACCTGGTTTTGGTCCACCATCTGCTGGTCCATTAGGTGCTGGTATATATGACACTGATGGCACTCTCTGTGATGCAACATAACTGGCATTGCCTCTAATACTGACCACTAAGACATTTTGTTTGGCTATAACTGCGGCTTCATCCAACATACTCATAGACCTGATCACCAGAATTCTACAGAGTTATGAATAGGTTTGTGCTACTGGTCAGTGCATCTACGTTTAACATTTCTGAATAAAATGCTACTCTGCTACTCTGGAATTTGAGCACTGGTCCAGTAAACCAGGAGTCATGACTTCAAATCACTTCAGAGTCTATGCTTCTACTCAGCTAACACACACAGAACAAGTTACGTTTTATGAACTACATTTTTCTATGATGCTATAAAATGCCACCCTCACATCTTTCAAGAAGGACATCAATGACTGGATGGGTACCTGCAAATCTTCTTCTCCTGAAGTAAGAGGTACATCTTGAGGGTGGGTATCACCAAGGTACAGAGGACCTCTTACTTACTTTTCTTGTAACTCCTATGATCTTATGATCATATACAAATCCATGCATAAAGTCACCACTTGGCATCATTCATGTGCCTCATTTACATATAATTCTTCATTTCCCTTATCATCATGTGACCATTTACATGCACTGCATAATGTGCTATTTTTTTTTTTTTTACCTTGCTCGGCCACCATATCTGCATCTCTGACTCACCCACATCCTGCATGCTTCTGCTATCTAAGCTAATTTGCTTAGCACATTGCACTAAATATCTACAAATCCTGGTCTGTGCATTTAAAATATTGAATTTCTAATCCATTGTTCTAAATGTGCAATTATTTACATTGAAATGTAGACTATACTACAATGGAAGTTGCAGACAGGGGTGGGGTAGCATTGTTGTGAAGCTTTAGTTAACCACTGAGTAGTTTTACTAATGAGTAAGTATGTGAAAGGATGGGAATGCATAGGTATTAAAAGAAAAGGAAAGACTAAATGATTAATTTTGCAAAAATATACAATTTTATCTCAAGGACTGCCAAATATCAAAGAAAACCATATGGTGCATCATAACACAATATCTGATACTGGTATTTTCAGTGTCCCCCAAAGTTATATGCCTGAGTATATATATATTTTTCATTCTTTAATAAATTTGTTTAACTTGACTATTCTGCAAGTAGTTTGTATGCAGATGATCACATCCTGGTGAGATCTGCTAAAAAGCTTCATTCTGTCAAAATGGGAAGTTAATTATTAATACAGAAATTCCTCCCCTGTGCTACTTGAAACTATCAAAAGGATGGAGGGGCATCTAAGTTTTAACTCTTAAACCAACTCAACATGTGGATTACACACGGATACCTTCAATTACTTTGGCAAGTGGCTAAACCTAACTGATTCTTTCAGATCCTACACACTGTGTATGAAGTACTAAGGAAACTAAATATTTCCTAAATTATTTCATTTACCTATCACTTGCACAGAGGAGAGCAACTATTTGGGGTTTTAATTCCTAGAATGGAGCAAGAGTTGTCATTTATAACATTGTTACATGAGTCTACTCCAAACTATATTATACACAATATGCAGACTTATTTCTCTGACACATGCCACAGAATATCACTGTACCTCAGGTTCGATGGCCTGCAATGACAGTAATTTACTAGCGTGTTCTGCTTAAAAGGTCATTAAAGTGAATTATGGTCCTTCTCTCGCCAACTTTGCAACCGCTCCATATAACCTTAGATCAAACAAGCAGAATCCTCCACCTTTGCTTAGCCCTGAATTCAGGCTGTAAGTAGGGAAGAAAACTTTTCTTACAACTGCTCCAGCGACATGGAATTACCTTTCTAGCTACATCACAAAGAAAGTCAATGGGCTGTGTATCACAATTGTGAGACCCTAGAGTTTACAGCCATAAAAACATAAGTTGGTTTGGACACTTTATCAGTGAATTACAAAACTGGCTATTCTACTACCAAGGCAGTTTTCAAACCCCTGTCCCCACATGATGTGGTGCTATATATGCCCACCCCTGCAAAACATACTATTTCCAAGGTCACCGTTCCTCTGAGTAAGAGGAGAACTCCAAAGTGGCATATACTCTCCACATTCACTATAATAGCCTCATAATTTTAAGGATGACAGTTGCAGTCCTCAAAATTACAGTTATTTACATTGAAATGTAGATTATTCTACAATGGAAGTTGTAGAGAGGAGTGGGGTAGCATCGGTGTGAAGCTTTAGTTAATCACTGAGTAGGTTTACTAATGAGTAAGTATGTGGAATTTACAACCAGACCACATGAACACCTTTGAGCGAAATATATATATATATATATATATATATATATATATATATATATATATATATATATATATATATATATTTATAAATGTTATCATGACAATAGTTACACAAAATGACTTTATTACTTTTACCTTATTCATTACATTTCTCTCCTTTTAAAGGGCATATAAATTTACTTTTCTGAGCTTATTTTATAATGCAATCATTTGTATTAGTTATATTTCATGTGTTCATTTGGCTGAAGTGTCTGGGATCACCTACATCACTGACTGTACTGATTAATAAATACATTGTCTGTGAGTACCCATTTTGTTTTCATTTGACTGCGTTATCTCATCTGCACACAGTTCAATGTTTGTACTAATCTGCATATGTATTTTTTATGATTAATTATTGCCTTGGGTTTTCATCATACATACCACGAGTCCAGGTTATGGCTGAAAAAAGATCCTTGGACCAGCCAGTCTCCATCATTAACAAATGCAAAACAACAAATACATAAACAAACACATCCAATACTGTTTCAAGAAATTTAAGGGAAACAATAAATAAATAATAATAAATAAATTAAAATAATAAATAATAATAAATAGATAATAATAGATAAATAAATAAATAGTTCAGATGAACCGTGATACCGTTAACTTACAGAAGAAGAATAAGAAAGTTGCAAATATCCTCCCTACCTAAGCTTTCATAAATGTATGAAAATGTATTTCACGCAACCATACATACAGTTAGAGGCAGTTAATCCAACCTAACAAAAATAAGATTTTAGTCTAGACTGAGATAATAAACTCAGCAAAATCTCTCTGAATGGATATTTGTTCAAATCCCTATTACAGAAGGATGGCAGATCAGATCAATGATCACACCTGGGTGATGACCATATCGGGTAAAAAAGAAAGAAGAAAAAAGTCACCATCGGTTCACCTCCAAAATATAATTCAGTTCATTCCGATTAAGAGTGAATAAAAAGAGCCATAAACTTTTCTTGGCAGAAAGCCCTACCTTCTTCAGTAAATATGGCTATCCACTAATCAGTGCAAGAAAAATAAATAAAGTGCCCAAGTGCAAAAGCAATACACATAGTGTATACATATTAAGTCAGGATAATGCCACAGTATGATGAGAACAGAAACTGATTGATTGCAATAATTGGCTTGGTTTCTGATGTCACTCCATGCAGAATTCAATATCTATCAGCATGGGCAGACATGGTTAACAGACCACTTTGCTTTGCCAAAGATGGTCTGCACCTGTCCTCACCACCCTCATGGTGCTTTTGGATATTGGCTAAAACTTTATCCATCTCCTTACAGCCTTTTGTAGGCAATGTCAAAATAATAAAACTGCCAAAATAGCCAAAAAAAATCAAAGAAAGTTTAAGGTGTTACTGCTCAATGCTAGGGACCTAAACAAGAGACTCCACACCTTACAAGCTCTCCTTACCCTGGAGAATGTAGGCATCTGTGCTGTTACCAAAACTTGGTTTAAAACCACAGAAAGTGCTCCAGCAGTGGAAGGCTACAGTGTCTTCCACACATTTAGAACAGCTGTACAGACAGGAGCTAAAGGAGGAGGTGTCTTGATCTACATTAGCAACAAATACAACTCCAGGTTGGTTAAACAGGGTGATGCTCTGGAGTTCCTCTGTGTGCAAGTCCCCATAGACAAGGATCTTTACTAAGTTCTCTTACCTAGACCTACTAGAGGCACTCACAATTCAGCCAAATACCCTATTCATGGGAGACTTTAACTACCACTTTATAAACTGGGAAATGTACACTAATTCTAACTCACAGGTACAACGTTTCTTGAACTTTGCCAACACAAGCACCCCGGACCAAATGGTGCACTCTCCAACCAGAGGATCAGATATATTTGACCTATTACTCACCAACATAGAAGAGCATTGCACCCCCAATCCCCTCAGTGTTATATCCTCATTGATGACGTCAGACCAAAAAGCTGTCTCCCTTGAAATAAAAATCAACCCAGAAAACCTAACTAAACCCATAACAGTTAGGAACTATTGTAAAGCAAATTACGTCCTATTAAGAGACAGTTTGTTAAAACTCATGACTCCTTCAAACTCCAAGAACACAGCTACCTATTCTGAACTATTTACAGATCTAGCACCAAAAACAAACCACACTGTTGGAATCCTTCCTTTATCAGGCTATATAATGAAAGAAAAATGGCATGGTCAAAATCAGAAAGCGTAGCACTCATAGAAACAAGAGCTCTGATTCAACGACACAAGAAACTAAGAGGTCTAATAAAGTCCAACAAGGTTAATTAAGAGGTCAGGATAGCCTCCAGACTAAGGACAATCAAAAAAGCCTTATTCAGCTATGTTAGGAACCTTAAAGGTAATACTCAGCAGAACTGGTAGTAAATGGCACAAACCTCACTGACCAGGGTGAAATAGCAAATCTACTGGCTGATAAATTTAGCTCTAACTTCACTCCCCACTCCCCTCACTACCCCCTGTGAAATTCATTCTAGCATACTCCCCCACAACATTCAACAGGGAACAGGTCCTGGAGGTGCTCACTAAGGCCAAAAACACTACTTCAGTGGGCCATGACAATATCCCCAATTGCCGCCTAAATTGCCTAAAACATGGTCTAGCAGGACATTTGAGGTGCTCTTCAACTACAGCCTAAAAATAGGTCATGTGCCAGGTGAATGGAGGGCCACAATGGTCATCCCTCTTCATATGAGTGGACCATTAACTGACCCAGGGAACTATAGATCCATCAATCTGACAAAGTCTAATATGCAAAGCCATGAAGGGAATTATTGTGGAAATAATCAACAAGGATAATGGCAACTTACAGACACTGGACTCATCCTAGTTTAGCTTTGTTTAGGAAAGATCTTGCCTACTTAACCTGATAGGCTTCTTTGAGAGGATCATCATGGATATTTATAAGGGGAAAAAACAGTACATACCACCTACCTTGACCTAGCCAAGATGTTTGATACAATACCCCACTCAGGTATTGTTGACAAGCTGTCAGCACTAGGCACAAATTCTTACATAACTCACTGGATTGCCAGCTGGCTTAAAGATAGGACCCAAGATGTCAAGCTCGGTGAGACCACCTCCACCAAGAGATCAGTCATCAGTGGAGTACCCCAGGGCAATGTGTTGGTCCTGCTCCTGCTTGGCATCTACTTCTCAGTAGTCAAGGTAAATGTCAAAGGTCTTGCCTCACCAACTTCACAAATTACTGTAAATTGAGAGCCATCATAGATTCCCCCCATGACACCGACATCCTACAAGAAGGTCTAACACAAACAAATGACTGTGGCAAAAGCCACAGATTAAAACTCAGTGCAAAGAAATGCATTATAGTGCCCTTTTGAAAATCATCCACCCAAGCTAATTACTTCAATGATAAAACCTTCCAAAGAGTTGATCCAATAGTTAGGCAGAAATGGTGGAGGCTTTGCTCTAATCTACTCCAACCTTCTTTCATTAATCCCTCTACAAACTCCAATTCCACAATTCAAAAATACTGAACTAACCGCTAGTCTCCTACAACTAAATAAACATAAAAATATCTGCATTATCTCCCTATATTTTCCCCTGGCGACAATATCTCTACCCTTGAAAATATACTTAACTGGGCCTCAACTGAAATAAAATTCGAAACCTACATTCTAGGCGATGTTAACATTGATTGGAATAAAATAAACTCACCATCCCCCTCCTTATTTATCAACCTCTACAATTTCACCCAAGTAATTCATACAACCACTCGCCCTAACAAACACCACCCCCCAGGATCCATCATTGACTGGGTCCTAGTCTCCCATCCAAATAAAATAACTCTCTCTGGTACTATCCCAGACACCTTAAGTGACCATCTCCCTGCTTTCATACATCGTTCAGCCAACACCACTAAACATCAACCCACCACTACATCCACACGCGTAATCTCAGCAACTTCAACCCCATAAATTTCTCAAACACCTTTAAACATATTAACTGGCAAATCCTAAATACTCTTCCTCTTGACAATGCAGTTGAACATTTTAACTCTGTCTTCCTAACAACCCTCAACTCCCAAGCCCCGCCAAGAAACAAACGAATCAAGACTAATTCCGCTCCTTGGCTATCCAAAGAAACTAAACATATCATGCTTTGCAGGGACAAATCCTGGAAGCTCTACCAGAAAAATAAATAAATAAAATAAAATAAAATAAAGTAAATCAAGCCCGTGATTCTGGATTATTAGTATCCACAGTACTACTAGATCTTTCTAAAGCCTTTGATACCATCTCTCACAAGCACCTTCTTTTCATAGGTTCATATGTTCATAGGTTCATACTAGGCTATCTGCCTTAGGGCATTTATAAGCCAAGCCAGAGTGTGTTTGGCTTTCGCCACCCATTTTAAAATAATTTTGCTATGCCCTTTTTCAAGGTTAGTATATTGTGCCTCTGTCTAACAGTGACACAGAAGTGATACCCGGGGTAAACCTACAATCTCCCATCCACTCATCAAGATTCCTCTTGAAGAGACTCAATGAGGGACTCTGCCTAACCTGGACTGGGATTTTATTCCAGAGTGAAGGGAGCCTCTGGGTTATGAATCTGTCCCTCCAGCATGTCCTATTTATTTCAGTGCTGAGGTTCAAGACTCTCGAGCGCATAGCTCGATGGGATTTGGATTTTCTGAGGTGCAGCATGTCCGTTAATTCCGGGTTGGACATGGCTTTATACGTCAGGCACAGATCGCCTCTGAGCAGGCGGTATGCCACTGAGTAGAGCTGGAGTTTCTTTAACCAGGCAGCATATGGCATATGTTTGAGCCCTTTGATCCTCTTGGTGAGGTACTTTTGGGGTCTTTCCAGTTGCTGCAGGTGTCTGGTAAGGTACATCCCAAAAGAGGCATTGTACTCAATTATAGGCCTGATGAGGGATGAGTAAAGAGGCACGATGACCTCCCCTGATCTAGATGTGAATCCCTTCATAATTAGGTGGGCTATATAAAATGTTTTTTTAACCACTTTGGCCACGTGATTGTCAAATGAGAGATTGCTACCAACTTGGGTTCCCAGGTCGCTAATTACTTCTTCTGTACTTAATGGATTACCACCTATGTGATAATTTGTGGGCACTTCGTTTTTGCCAAAGGGGATGACTATACACTTTTTGGCGTTTAGCTTGAGGCCATGGCTCTTGCACCAGTTATCTGTTTCTATGAAGCCCTTTTGGAGGTTGCTTGTGTTGGCTGGAGTGTCGATTATGGCACCCAGTTTGCAGTCATCTGCAAACTTGGTCAGCCACAGTCCTTCCATGTTGGCCTGTACTCTGAGAAATATATACCGAACAAGAGAGGTCCCAGGACTGAGCCTTGTGGGACGCCACTTGTAACTGGTTTGGAGTCTGACATGGCTCCAGCAATTCTAACCATGTGGGTTCTGTCCTTGAGCCAGTTTGCAACCCATCTAGTGACATAGGGGTTTATATTTAAGCTGGTGAGCTTATCTATAATGCCCGAGTGGGGTATTGTATCGATGGCTTTTGCGAGGTCCAGGTAGGCTGTGTGGACCACCTTCCCCTCGTCAATGGCCTTAGTGACTGTTTCAAAGAAATCAACCAGGCTTAAGAGGCAGGATCTGCCCTTAACAAAGCCAAACTGGGTAGGATCCAGTTTCTGTAGGTCCCCAATATCTTTATTTATGAGGTCCATGATGATCCTTTCCATAGCTTTGCAGACCAAGCTAGTCAGGCTTATGGGGTGATAGTTTCCAGGATCCGTTGAGGCACCACCTTTGTGTAGAGGGACCACTGTTGCTGTACGCCACTCTTTGGGTACATATCCTGTAGTAAGGCTGAGATTGAACAGTAGTTTTATGTTTGGGTTTAGCTCTTCTTGGAGTTCATGTAGGATGCAGCCTGGGACACCGTCTGGTCCCATTGATGCTGTGATTTTTGCTTTGGAGAGGGCAACTCTTACCTGAGCATCTGAGATGTCAGGGGGGCAGCACTCTGCCGGGATAGATATTTGTCCTTTTGGTGGGGGGGGGGTTTGCGCTGAACCTGTCAGCTAGGATGTTGGCAATGTCTGTGTGTTCGTTGTATTTTTTATCATTTTGGTCATTCTGAGCATATCTGGGAATTCCCACCCAGGTTCCTAACATAACTAAAGAAAGCCTTGTGATTATCCTTAGTGTCCTGTGCAATTTTTCTCTCGAAGCTGGCCTTAGATGATTTTATGAGTGCCTGTAGTTTTTTGCTAATACTGATCAGAGATGCCTTCCCTTTTTGTGATTTTGCTCTATCATGTAGTAGCTTCCTCCTTCTATTGTATAGTTTGTTTATGGCTGGGGTCCACCAGACAGGACGTCTGCCTTTGGAGGATTGGGACTTGGTTTTATTTGGGATTGCATGATCCATGCATTCCTGAAGGTGTTCATAGAATGCGTTTATAAATGATTCTGCGGTCTGGGCCATATTTTCCACAGGCCCGGGGGCTTTGAAGGATTCCACCTCGGTTTTGAGGAGTGTGAAATTTGCATCAGAGAAGTTTTTCACTGTGGTTTTCAGGGCAGGGGGTGGAGTCGGGATGTGAATATCCAGTGAGATTATTTTATGGTCTGATCTTACCAATGAGGGATACACTTCTGGTCTGGAGCATAGAGTCCCCATGTTGGTGATGATCAGGTCCAGTATGTTTTCCCCTCTTGTGGGAGTGGTAACAAGTTGTTCCATAGCATTTGAGTTTATAAATTCTAGGAACCTTTGGGCTAGGGTGTTGGAGCTAGAGTAATGCTCCCAGTCTATGTTTGGGTAGTTGAAGTCGCCCAGTATAATGGTGTTTGGAGAGACCTTCACATTTTCCAGTGTTCTCAGGAAGGCCGAGTGGGGTTCCTGGGTTTGGGAGGGTGGTCTGTAGCAGGCTATAAACTGGAAGGCAGTTTTACCCACTGTTAGTTGCACATAAGATAGCTCTGATGCTTTGTGCTGTGCCACCAACCTGGAGGTCTGGGTATCTTTGACAAATATTGATACTCCCCCTCCTTTTGTGGTTCGGTCCAAGTTTTGTGGCCGAAGAGCATGGTATGAGGTATAACCTGGTAGTGCTGGGGTGCTCTCGGGAGCCTTGAACCAGGTTTCTGTTACTGCACAGATATCAATGTTCTCCATGCTAAGGAGAGTTTCGAGTGTGTGCATCTTGAGGTTTAGACTTCTGGCGTTGAGTAGCATTACTCTTAGTTTCTTATCCCTTGTGATACCTATGGAGGTGGGTTTGTCTTTTGAGCCTTGCCTAAAAAAGGCACTATGGTGGTAGCAAGAGCCTTTGCCAATATCCGAAAGCCCAGGGGTGACAGGTGCAAGCCGTCCCTAGCGAAGCATCATGGCTTGTCGAGCATGTCATCCCAGGCTGACAGGCATTGGATCCCCTTTGAATGACACCAATACTTAAGCCAATTGTTGAAATTGATCATCTTGTCTTCATATTGTGGCATCATTCTTGGTGAGGGTAAGATGCTACTCAAGGTCAGGGTCATACCGGCCTGGGCTACATGCTCAGAGAGCTCCTCTATGTCTTTTTTCATGTAGTCCAGGGAGGTACGTCTCAGGTCATTCACACCAGCATGGACAATGACTGAGTCATAGTTGTACTTGCCTTGGAGTGACCTGAGTGCTTGTGTTATGTGGCGTATCCTAGCACCCAACAGAGAGCTCACCGTGACCTTCTCCTTGTTCAGCCTGGTGAGCGGGACGTCAGTGTGCCTGATGATACAGTCACCTATTACAAGTGTTTACATATGTAAAAGGCACCAAGCACAGATGCTCTATATATATAGACATATATTTTTAAGTGTCTTGACTAGCTCGTGGTGATTGTATTATGAATCTGATTTCCTTACTTTTACAACAACGACCATTATTATGATCAGTAGACCACGATACATGAAGCTGTTAGTTAAGCCAACATAGTCGCCAATGTATATATCATTTGCTAAATGAAGGCGATTAATGAATTATATTGCAAGAATGAATATTGTGTTCTTAATTATGGGTATACACACAGTGAGTATGGTGTATCGATATATGAATAGAACGGGTTACCTCAATGTTCTAAACAACGGAGTGTTTTAAATGATACGGCCTTCTAAAAATATGTATTTTTAATTTATGATCTGAAAATCTACCTCAATGAGTTTATATATGTAATGTTCTACTGTTTTAATGCAGCTTTGCTATCTTAGGCAAATACATATGTATAGCTTTAAATAGCGGTGAATCAAAGAAGCGAATGAATTAATTGATGAATCATCTGATCTATTTTTAATGAATTAATTATTTAATTGGCTCATTAAGAGTTATTACTCAAGATATAAAAAGGAATGATCTAGTATTGTTTTATACTTGTCTGATGAAGCGTGCTTTTTGGTGGCACGCGAAAGCGCTTACTTTTCCTGGGTTTTAAAGAATTAAAGCTTCTGCAAATATTCGTGGTGTTTGGTCTACTCTTATTTCTACTACGTTTGGACCTATTACAAGTGTATCAGGTGTGTTATTTAGCCTTAAGGGCTGTGACTGTTCGGCACACTGGCTTTGTGAGCTATGTGTTGTACGTGTTTTGTTTTGGGGTAGCGGTTTCTTGGGTGTCTGCTTTGGCGGTCTCTGCTGCTTAGGCAGATTTTTATTTAGTGCCTCCGAGTATGTTTTTGTGTGTTTATGTGTTTGGTTTACTGTCGTGGTAGGTCTATGTGAGACTGGAATTGTAGTGAGTGTGGTTTCCTTCTCCTCCTGACTGGTTACGACAGTACTGAGTTGAGAGAGCTTAGCCTCCAGTATGGCTATATGGTTGCATCTCTCACATGTGTTGGAATTTGTTGGGAGGAGGAGAGGGTTGTCTGTGTACATGAGGCAGTTGTAACATTGCCTCAAGATTCCCAGATTCACCAGCTGGACCGGAGAGGAGATTGACAACTGACCTTTGGACATCTCTCCAACCTTCATCTCTCCCCTGATACCCTATCTTGGTTCTCCAGCTACCTATCAGACAGATCTCAAGCTGTCAGATGGAAGAACTCTACCTCCTCCTTCCTGCCAACTCCCACTGGTGTTCCCCAGGGGTCCATCCTTGGACCCATGCTTTTTAACATCTTCATTAATAACCTTCACACAGTTATCCCTGATACAACAGTTATCCAATACGCTGATGACTCTACCTTAGTCTATGCCGCCGCTAACCTACCTGAACTCCTGACTAAAACTCAAATAGCTTTTTCTACTGCCAAGAATTGGATGCACCACAACCATTTCTCTCTCAACTCTAATAAATCCAAAATACTTCTCTTTCCTCCTACCAAAGCTTTCTCTTTCAACAAAAATGCTTTCAAAGTCCTAAGCCTAAGCAACACTGCCATAGAAGTGGTCTCTTCTGCAAAACTCCTTGGCATTACTATAGATGAATACCTTAAATTAGATATCCACATCCAACAAAACATAAAAAAAAAACACCAAAAGCTAGGTATGCTCTATACAAATAATCACTTTCTCTCTAACTCTGCCAGGTATACCATTGCCACTACCTACCTCCTACCTTTATTATTATATGGAGCCCCTCTTCTAACTAGCCTGTCTTCTTCCAATACCACTAAACTTGAAATTTGATATAATAAAATCTCCAAATTCACTACCAAATCCAAAACCTCTACTCACCATTGCCTTACCCTACAATCTCTAAACTAGCTGGAACTCTCTAACCACCTAGACTATCTCCAACTAACCATCACTCACAAATTAATATACTATCCCGATAAATGCCCAGCCTTAACAAACATCCTCCCCCCTTACATCCCTACCAGATCTCTCAGATCTGAACACCAAAAATTAATCTTTATCCACAAACCCAAACGTCCTGCTGGTCAACTCCTTCTCTCTTTCACTGTAGGCAAAAAATGGAACTCTCTCCCTCCTTCACTTAGGACTATACCTAACTCTGAATCCTATAAGACCCAACTTTTCTCATACCTATCTACCAAACATAAATGTTCCTGCTTTCACCCCACATAAATTAATATAAACTTCCCCTTTGAGCCATCTGTACTCCTAATCCACACTGTACTATGACCTCTTTACTATTCTCCTAGAATATACCTATGCTAACTTCCTCAGATTAAGCAAGTTCTCTCTCTTGACTCCAAGCATCTAAATATTGTAAATATCAAGTAATCCACAGATACTTACTGTTAAGACAATTGGAGCTTATTGCTCGGAATGTAAACACCTACATATTGTCCTGCCTTTGTCTAAATTGCATTCTAATGACAATTTATACACTTGCTGTACCTGACTGCATGAATTTATATAAGTATTTTGACCTCTGTATTAAGTAAACTTTTGTTATTCTTATTGCTTACTGGAGCTTTTCTCCCTGGGCCTCCACTGAAAATGGGCACATTCTGACCCAGTGGACTTCCCCAGTAATCCAACTGAAAATAAATAAATAAATATAAAGAATCCTCAAATCCAGTTCTGATGGGTCTTTTGCATATCTGCAAGACAAACTGCACTAGAAATACTAGCTCCAAAGACCTGAACTTTGACTGTGACATAAACAGAAGCTGCTACAGAGGGCAGTATGAATCTAAAAGGATCCCTGCACTATTAAATAAGCTCCTCTTCTACATGAAACTGAGCTCATCCCAGACCCTATTCAACAGAAATCTTGATCATTGGAAGGGAAACCCAAATTCTCCCCCAGTCTGGCCCCTAAATCTCTGATGGATAGAGGTAGTCAGTACGCAAATGAATCCCCAACTAAACTACACCCATAACCCTTAGCTACCTCTTTATGTATAAACGTATGAACCAATGAACCTAACTATCAAATGAGTTAAAAATAAACCAAATGAAATACTCATTAATTTGTGGATAAAACATGGCTCCTAAGTTAATAATCTATATGTGCTCCCTATCACTGAGAAGCTTATTTGGGTTTCTACATTATCATAAATCAGAATGTTGTCATTTTCTATAAAGTTATAGATAGCAACAGGGTGCTTCAATTCATGTTTGTGCAAAACATTCAACATTTTTTACTTTTAATGTCACTCATCTTTTCACAAATTCTCTGTTTAAAAGCAAGTAAAGTTTTACCTACATAAAAAGCGGTGTCTGCACAAATAACCAAATAAGTTATGCCTGTACTACTACTGTATGTGATCAGGTGTTTAATGTTAAACTTCTTAGAAATATAAGGGGTAGAAAAAGTTTCAGTTTAAAAAAATTGGACAAAATGTATAGTTTATAAAAGAGAAATAGACCACTGGATTTGTACCTGATAACATGATCTGAACACTACAGTTATTAACCTGAGTTTTATTTGATTCCCGTAATTGTTTAATAGAGTTACGTTTCCAATAAGAAAATCTACAATTATATTGTCAATCAACTGGCAAGGTCTTTGTTTGTAAACAAAATGTTCTGGTATTTATTTATAATGCCTTCAAACTTCTTGGTATTAAGACCATAAGTAGTAACAAAGGGCAAATCATACTGTCACTTTTTGTTACCTGTCTATATTGTAATAAAGTACCCCTATCTACTGCATCAGTCTCATCCCGTGCCCACTTAATAATGCTTTTGTCATAAACCCTGACACAAAATATGTTAAATAAGTCATCAACATGATGTGCAAACCCAAACGGTTCAGGACAAATCCAGTTTCTCCTGCTGAGGGAGTGAATGAATATCAGGGCACACTGGACAGTGCAATTTCCATAGAGAACACCAGAAAAAACACCTATATATGGAGGTCAGACCTGCTTGAAAGAAATGCCCTTTGCAGAAATGAGAGGATGACCTCTGCAGCCAGTCCATTGAATGTGGCTACGCAATAGCCTGGCAAAATACATGCAAGTTAGGAACAGGAAAACTAAAGCAGAAACGTCTCTAATAGCTGTCTGAATGATGGCCCCTTCGGGTCAACCCTTGACATGGTGACAGGAAATGATTCAGACAATTGATCGTGGAGAGGGCTTTTGCCTGGCCAACAGCAAAGTCAAAGAGCAGCAAAAAAATGTGCTTGAGAAATCAGCATCTAAACAGCTTGCAAATTACTGCAAGGGTATTTGGCTTCTTAGAAACGGCCACTAAAGGTTTGATAAAGAGATATATTACCTAACCAGACAATCACTCTGTCACTTACAAATACCATTTTGTCAAGCAATAACAAGGAAAATGCACTTATCAAACGCCTTTGATTCATTTCACAATGGCAGATTAAATTACTTTTTAATTAAGTACACATAGTATTATCACCACACCTTTCACATGGCTTTATAATTATTTTGATAAACATACTTTCAGAGGCAAAATCAGTCAAACTTGCTTTTCCACCCAATAAGGTTTACAGTAGGGCTCACACAGAGATGAATTCTTGGAGCATGACTATTCACAACCTTCATTAACTAATTTCAAATCACACTCTTTTTAATGCCAACAGTGTTTTACACTGATGACCTGGATACATGGACTATCAGCAAATCTGAATTATTAAGCATAATGATTTTATTCAATCTAATAAAGACTCATCAATGGTTCAGTACATGTACCCTTCCATTACACTTTCAGAAAAGGGAGGCCATATTGTTTGGCACTCAAAGGGCCTTTGTTGTATGAGAGCTGAAACAGCTTTTGTAGGCCACATAAATTCCATAAACAGTTTAAATGCCTGGATGTAACAGGCCCCCAGTTATCTTGCTTTACTCAACAAGGCCATACATAAGCTGAATAAGCATGCCTGTATCAAAGTTGTAAAACTGTTAGGTCCTGAGGCAGGACATTCAATTAAAAAGAAAGTATTTATACTTTCTTTGGACTATGTCTTCCCTGTGACCATTGCCACTTTACCTAGCAATCACCATAGACTACAACATGTTCTGAACAATGCCTAGATTCTTTGTGAATATTTAAAATTCACAATATTGCTGTGCTGACCTCTGAATCTTAAGAAAGTAAATTAGCAAAATCTATGCTGTCCAGTATATGAGGCAAGTACGCATACAAGGTGAAGGCAGTGGCTGACCTCTGAGCTTATACATTAGCATTAAGTTTGTTCTATAAAATCGGGGCAAAATGGCTAAGTATAAAAAAATGGTGTCTGTAAGTGGATAGAATTTGAGGTAAAAAACAAAGTGACTACTTCTGTTCTCAAACACTCAAGGTTGTTAAGTGTTACTTTTAAATGTAATGACAAAAAATATGTAAGCAAGTTGGGAAAAGAATACTTCACTGCCTAAAGCTAAGTGAACCTGCAGAGAAAGAAATTACATAAGCAATGTTCTAGTTTTGTATCCCTTTTGTTAAGCACTGGGAATCGATTTTTTTCATCTCTGAGATCATGTTGTAGGCAACCAACCCTTTACTTTATTTTCTTATGTTGACTATGGATAGCAGCAAAATTATTCTCCACGTAATGCCTGTGAAACCAGTGCTAGTAGACATGCAATCAAAATTAAATCAATCTGTTAATTATCAGATGATTTTGGTTCCTGCCAGTGGCATGAGCATATCTGTCTGTTGGTATTACAGGAAACACTAGATCTGGGATCTGGGCTACCTTTCTTCAACTTTATACAGATCTGTGCAAATTAGGCACTGCTAATACAGTATCCAAAACATACAGCTTTTTATTAATCCCATTAGGTTTATAAATATTATTATTGGTACAGGCTGAGTCCCTTATCTCTCCCATCTCCTCCCGAAATGTTTCATACGTACTCACAGCATGTGACATTGCGTAAAGAAACTGATATGTACTCACCTCATGTGACATTGTGTAAAGAAACTGATATGTACTCACAGCATGTGACATTGTGTAAAGTAACTGATATGTACTCACATCATGTGACATTGTGTAAAGAAACTGATATGTACTCACAGCATGTGACATTGTGTAAAGTAACTATGTACTCACATCATGTGACATTGTGTAAAGAAACTGATATGTACTCACAGCATGTGACATTGTGTAAAGTAACTGATATGTACTCACATCATGTGACATTGTGTAAAGAAACTGATATGTACTCACATCATGTGACATTGTGTAAAGTAACTATGTACTCACATCATGTGACATTGTGTAAAGTAACTATGTACTCACGTCATGTGACATTGTGTAAAGAAACTATGTATTCACAGCATGTGACATTGTGTAAAGTAACTGTGTTGTATGATCATGGAGGAGGCATTCATAGAAATATCATTTATTGCTTTCATCACTCTATGACCTCTAAGACATTGACCTTTGAGGTAATAACAGACTTTAGTTTTAAAGGCTAAGAAGGACCGGACACAATGCTTATTATCACTTTACATCAGAGCTGAATGTTGATTACAAGCTTTTCACCAGTCTGTCCATTTTGGCAGATCTATTAGAGAATCCTTATCAGTGTGGTTTTGTGCCACGCATCAGGCAGAAAGGTATATTAAAAAGACACAAGCTTTAATGCACATGCTGCTACTGAATTTTTCACATGGTACTATTTTGGGGCTTGCCAGAGAGAAGGTCTTGGACAGAGTGGAAAGGAGGTTCCTCTACAACATGCCACTGACACGCACCTTTTTACAGTCACTTGTAGATTAATCCAAGTACTTTATATGAGTGTTCAAGAATCTCTCCCTTATTGTCTTATTTATAAAGAGTCACTTATCTACTCTAGTAGCAAAACCAAGAATGTTGGCTTCATTAATCAAAACAGTGTTGATATCATTTATCAATAACATTCTACTCTGTCTCTCCCAACTTTAAGGCTTATTAGCCTCAGTCTGTGACACCACCCAGGCATATCAGAACCTGTGGAGGTATAAAGTAAAAGTGCATAAAGTGCCAATATTAACCATTTTCTCCTACTCATTTAGTAGAAGAGTGTGGATAATGGTTAATAAGAAGTAAAGAACAGTTGGTGTAAGTAACTATTTAAAGATCTTTTTGATAAAGGAAGTTTAATGAACAGGAAAGGGAATAATTCTGTTCAGCATACCACTAAATATGGTATGGAATGAATGATTGGTTCATAACGAACAAAGGAGTGTGATAAGGTTGTATATTGTCAACCTGCTTCATTTTATTTGCATGCTGAATATATAATGGGAAATGTTGTTAGATTAATCAGATACCGGAATCAAAATTGTCTAGAGAAAAACAACAACATCATATATGTAGATGGTACTAATCTGATGGTGAAAGTTAGGAATAGTTGAAGAACTTGTTGAAGAATGTAAAAATGTAAGTGCAAAAGTTGGCTTGCTCAACAACAGCAGTAAATAAATAAATAAATGTTAAACCTATGTCAAATGAACCTGACAACGCTTTATAAATAAATGGGGAAGAAGTGGAAGCAGTGTCATATTTTATCTTCTTGGACTGAAAGATCTCTGAAGATGGTGACTGCAGACATAAACTTAAAATATGTTTGCTTTTTTAATAAAAGCTATAGAAAATTTGGATAAGATTTTAAAGAATAAATATATCCAGTTGTCAGCTAACTCCACATAAGCTAGACTATAGGTATACTCTTCATATTGTACCTAAAGGCACTTAAAAAAATAGAAAGACAGTGCGGGTCAAGGGAGGCATTAGTTTCCAGGAAAGGAGCTAAAAAGACTCAAACCTTGTACCCTCCAAACTCAGACAGGGGATACTAGTCCTCTATACCACCACTAGACACCAGGAACATTTTTAAAACAGTCCCAACCATTCCAGCTTCTACATCAGTCCTATCAAAGTCCTTTTAGTCTCCGGGAGAAAGACATATATTTCTTCTTCAGCCTCTTTTTATAGCAATGACAAAAATACATGGGAAAAATGATACTTTTGAACTGTGGTGTTGGTGAAAATGTGTGAGAATTCTTTGGACTGCATAAAGATGAAATTAGTCAATACATAAGGAAATAAACCCAAACTCTTCAAAGAAGGAGCTGATAGTAATGATAAATACTTTGACCACATAAGGCAAAGGGAAGATTCAGAAGAGAAGACATTTATGCTGGGAAAGTTCAAAAACAAAAGAAGAGAAGGGTGACAGAAGCTTCAGTGGATAGACAGTGTTACCAAAATAATGAATATGAATTTGCAAGAGCATAAAGAAGTGATATTTCCCTGCTGTCTAGTGGTGGTACAGAGGACTAATATTGTCTGTGACAGTCAGGAGGGTAGAGGGTTTGATTCTTTTTAGTGCCTTCCCTGGTGTCTAATATCTACTCCCCCCCCCCATGACCAAGGTTGTCTTTCCATTTTTGTAAGGGCCTCTAAAGCATAATATGATGAGTAACCCTGATGTTTAGTTTTGCTCCTCCCACCCCTAAATGCTGGTAAGATTTGATGTTTTAACTTCTCCCTGGTGACTTGTGTTCTCCTGGCTCACATCTAATTTAAATGCTGTTAAGGCACAATATTAAGGAGATATCCCTGGTAGTTTGTATTTCCCCTGGGCCCTGACTCATATCTTTTTTATGTGCTGTTAAGGCATGATATTAAGGAAATATTCTTGGTGGCTAGTTTTTCTTGACCCAATGTTGTAGGATTTGTTCATTAGTCTATGTGAGTATGGAGGTATGACAGCCCCAGCAAACACACACACACACACACACACACACACACACACACACACACACACACACACACACACACACACACACACACACACATACCGTATTCCCTAACTACCACTGCTAATGAGACCACCAAGCAGACACACACTCACACATGCACTCACACTTGCAGCCAGAAATAAGCACACATGCTCCCATCACTACCTGTCTGATAAGCTCCACAATTACTTACTTACGCGACAGGTAAACATGAGCTTTTGGATGTGCTCATTAATACAAGCAGCCAGGTGTAGCTGTGTTATTTAGCTGTGTAACTGCCTTACTCCAAGCAGTTCTTCTGGAAAGCACATGGCTAATTGTCATAAATTCCCCCTCAAGAATACCTTACTAGCATTTGCCTCAGCTGCAGAGAAAGACCACCAAGTTGATGCAAATCTTTGTGCTAAAGCACTTTGATAGGGTTGTGGATGAAAATCAGATAATTTACTCTTGCCCACTGCACTGTAATTTTTCTGAATTCCCCTGCATGTTTTATTTCTTTTCTCTATGAAGATGGACATATCCCAAAACACAGAAATAGTTAGACAACATCTACTTGAAACACCAACTATGTCAGTTTTTCACATCTCTTCTTTGTTTGCTTCTTGCTTCTTGTATCTTTCAGCTTTTTTCCTGGTTAGGGGTCGCCACAGCGGAACTCCGGTCTGCTAATGACTGGCAGTAGATTTTTACGTACCGACTTGCCAGGCCTGACGCACAACCTTCAACGAAGGTACGCCCATTCACGCATGTCTCCACACAGAAGATGCTTTAGCTCAGAATTGAACAGGACACCATCTTACTGTGAGGCGACAACGCTGCAATGTTCTTACAAAGTTAGCTCCAAGGATCTGTAAATCCTTTCTGTAAACAAAAAAAAAAATGTTTGTATTTTGCTTGAGCTAGCTTCCTTCTGTCTTAAACGTGTTTCTGAGTATCTTCCTTATCCTTTAGAATATTCTGTCATTCTTCAACTTAATTCCACTGAGACACGCATATTTTTCAGTCATGCCCACATATATTTTTCAGTCATGCCCCCTTTTCCCCACAGACTGTGTCTATATCAAGTTTCTTTAATACCTCCCTTCTCCAGAGTGTATATGCCAAATTCCTAAGTCTCTTTTACATATTCTGAGAGTAGAGATATAACCATCTTATCTGATTGCTATGAATAACTGCATTTTTTAATCAATCACTTAATTATTCAACCTTAAAACTTCCAGAATTTTTGCATGTCACTAATCAAGACAGCATCCTCACCGTGGTGGTTCAGCAGTAGCATTGTCACCTCACAGCAAGAGGTTCTCCTGTTCAATTCTCGGCTGGAGTGCCTTCTGTGTGGAGTCTGCATGTCCTCCCCATGGTCGAGTGGCATTCGAAAGACATGCATGAATGGGCATGCCTTCATTGAAGGTTGGGCATTGGGCTGGCACCTCAGCACCATGAAAAAATCAATTTCCAATCATTAGTGGACCGGAGTTCCACTATGGCGACCCCTAACCGGGAAAAGCTGAAAGAAAAACAACTAATCAAGACAACAACACTCCTAAAATCACAAAACAAAAAAGAATATATATATTTTTTTATTTATTTATTTATTTATTGGCAGTAGGGCAAGCCCCTGGTAACCATTTGAAATGCTGGGACCTGGCAGAGTGAGTTCCAAAGCATGGAGCGTGAATGGTCTAAAGGTCAGACGTACATACTAAGTCTGAGATGCCATTTCTTGGCTATTCCCTTTTCTCCAAGGCATGGTATTCTGGGAGTTGGTATATATAAGTTTTGTGGGGGTATAGAGGGTATATGGGGAGCTTTTCTCCATGCAAAAAAAAGTTTTAAGGAGAAGAGGTTTTTTTTTGAGATTTGCTGTTCTCCTGTGTTTTCAGCCTTTTTTTTTAGCTTGTCAGCACTCAGCTTTTTGAGTGTTGATATTTCATTAAGGACCCCAAGCCCCCTGCACCCACATCCTTGAATAAAATGCATACTAATTCCAAGATCACACAAACATAGTGAAGAGTGAGAAAGTGATAAAAATTCGACAATATCCTCCATACTCTTCTTCAAATCTATTAAAAGATTCTGGCAATCTTCCTTTGGCAATGTATTGTGACTCTAGAAACTGGCCATTGACAAACAGTAGGGCCCCCCTATCTTATTTCCATTCTTTGTGCAACTGGTGTTATTTTAACATGCTTTCATAACAGAGATCCTCCAGAACAGTGTGCAATAATCCAGCTATGTCCTGACCAGCTGTTTATAAAGAGGAAAAATAACTTTCCATTTTCTACTGGTTGTGTTTCTCTTTGTGCATTGCATGATCCCCAAATGTTTTTTTCATACTGTCTTTTTAAACTTACTATCAGTATTTACATCTGCTGATATCATCATATCTAGTTGTCTTTGTATTTTAGTTATCATTTGTAATATTCCTTGGATTGTTGTTGTCAGTGAGCAATGGCTTAAATTTACATGGAAACTAAGACACCATACGTTTTATCCATTCCTCTGACAGTAATTCTCTTAAAGTGTCAACCATCCCAGCTTCTGTATTGGTCCTGTCAAAGTCTTTTGTCACCTGCACAAAGTCATACATTTCCTCTTCAGCCCCTTTTTACTATCAGTATAAAGATATGGTAAAAATGAATCCATAATTTAGTACCCTGCAGTACAAGGTTTGCAATTGTGTGGCTGCGGTGGTGCAGCGGTTAACGTTGCCATCTCACAGCAAGATGTTTTCTGGTTCGATCCTCAGCTGAGGTACCTTCTGTGTGGAGTCTGCATGTCCTCCCTGTGGTCACATGGGTTCCTTCTGGGTGCTCCTGTTTCCTCCCAAAGATATGCTGTAGGTAGATTGGGCACTCTAAATTGGCCCTAGGTGTGAGTGCATGCATGTGTATGCCTTCTGTGGAAGGTTGGGTGCCAGGCTGGCAACTTGACACCATAAACCTCCATTGCCAATCATGAGCAGACAGGTGATCTGCTGTGGCAACCCCTAACTGGGAAAAGCTGGAAGAAGAAGTACAATATTTGCAATTCATTCACTCCTACCTTCTGTATCCTGTCATCCATCCATTTTCAGAAATTGCATTTAGTTACAAGAATTTCTGATTTATATGTGTATCAAATGTATGTATAAATATATTTCATTTATTTGACGATACAATGTAAGGTGAACTCCATTTGCACTCTGGGGCTCTGGCTGTTCAAAGTCAACATATACTTTCCTTTTAACATGTACTTTTTGACTTGCTGTGCAAAACTGAAGATTAATATATGAGATTATTAAACGCTACATTTTTTCTGTGTATTTACTGCATGAGTACAATGAAGCAACTAAGTAAGAATAGGGAAAAAAAGTTTATTTGTTTATGTTAATGAAACATTTCTTATGAAGAAGATATTTTAGCATCTAGCAGACTCAGTGGCCTGCTGGCATTAAGCACAAGACAGCTGCTGGCTTTTACAAGAAGAAAGCACTGCTAAATGTAACTATCAGTCATGAAGTCACACACATGGCCACTCCATTTTCTCTGATATTGTGTTTCTTTCGCCCTTAGTTACACATAGCTTTGTAAGTGTCATTTAAGTTGTAAGGAACATGGCCATTAGTGAATCTGTCATTAGGTTATCTAATAGAAGAAAACTTTCCTGTTTATCAAAATCAGCATTAAAAGCAACAAGGTTAAAACTATGTATTAAAGATCTAGGCAGCCTCTTTCCTGTATGGTAGAAGTGTTTCAGTAAAAATATGTGGAACTTTCACTCATACTCCATTTAAAATAATATTAATAATCTTCTTTCTGATCTGCCAGATATTTTGTTGTTTGTCTAAGCAGAGAAACTCAACCAACAGCCTTGAAACACTTTATATCTTATTGACGTCTCTGACAAGTGGCTATTGCTGCAAAAATAAATGCAGCCAGTTCTCTAGATTTATAACAAAGATACTAAAGTTTATCAAACTAATCATTTTTCTGCAGAATCTCATGCCTCCAGTCCTTACTTACAGAATACACAGAAGAAGCTCTGTATTGCAACAGAGGCCTTACAAAGCTGGAATACTCTTGTTGGCTGATAACAGAAGCATTGCAATCCATCAGAAGCACTTTAGCTGAATACTGGTTTGTCAAAACATCACATCAAGTTTTATTTTTCATTTGTGTCAGCAACATAAATAAAAGGATAACATCAGCTCTTATCTGGGAATCAAACTCATGACCTCTAGCATATTGTACTGGTGTCAGTACTAGTCACTTTGAGATCACTAAACATTGGATTTAAGGAAGCAATACCTCTTCCTAAAGACTGAGCCACCTCAAGGTTAGAATTTGCAGTTACAGTGGTATGGGGGTTGCAGAGGATCTGTCCTCAATTGCTAAGATACTTATTTTCTGGCTGCTGTTAGTCTGTCCAGTAATCCTAGCCAATTTCTCTCAAAGGTGAGAATTAAACCAGATGTTTTGTGTTGGTGAGGTAAATACCTTAAGCACTTTGCCAACCACGGTTGCTTCTCAAACTGCCTGCCATATGCAGTACTATCTCCCTTATCTAAAGTACTAGAGAAATGTATTCATTTGCAGGCTTCTTAAGCACCTTACTACAATTATTCTCCTTTCCCAGGCCCAGCACACCCAAATCATAGAACCACAACTGCCCTTAGACATTTCACCAGTGAAATAAATGGTAATAGAAATACATGTTACATAGTAACATCCATAATCTTCTACCCTTCTAGGGTTTTTGACACCATCTCTCATCCAAAAGTGCTGTCCAAACTCTTGCTTAGTTCTTCCACAACTTACACTGCCATGGTATTAGAGCTACCATTCCATCAGGTAACAGGATATCAGATGGCAATACAATCTTTCACCTTTTCTTCTGGCCACAGTAGGACACCCCAAAAATAAATTTGTGCACTCCTTCTATTCACCATATTCATAAACAAACTCCATACCACACGTTTATAGATTAGTATTCCACTAATTAATCTTGTGGGTCACTTTAAGCCTAGCCAATTATCCCATGTAAGGGTTAAACCCTGCACCTTGTGTGTATAAGGTAAACACCTTAACCATTACACCATCCTAACACTGCAGCTAGGATTGTGTGCTGATGAGTCTACACTTATCTGCACAGCATGATGTCTGACAAAAGTCCTATCTGTTACCTAAACAGCAATCTTCTCTGTTGAATCTTGGCTAACCAGTGGAAGGCTACTCTTAAACCCTAAGAAAAGCAAACTAATGGTATTTAAATACAAACTACTGTTTACAAAAAAAGCTTTTTAACATCCATCAGTCAACAGTACCATCACAGGAAAGGTAACCACCACAAAATGACTTGGAATAACCATAGACGGGCATCAACACATGTAGCCCAAACTATACTTCACTGATTCAACAAGGAAATCCATTACCCATTCCTACCTGTTTCCCACACTCCTTTATGCAAACTTGCAAAACCTAGTGGAAACAAATCAGAGGCACACTATAACAAAGTGGCAACATTTGATACTAACCCCTCCAATACAGCATATTACTATCTTGTTCTAAAACAGCTAGCTACAATGAATGGAATTACCATAACAGCTAGTCTATGCTGAACTTATCACAGCTCATAATCTTATTTATAACCCCCAAAACTGTACCTTAAACAAATACAGAAAGGCTTTAAATCTAAAATAAAACAATGCTTGACTGACTTTTGGTTATGCTCATGCTCACAACCAGGATAGCAAACACTTATATCAATAAGACTTAGATATAGATAACTTAAGCATTAACCACAATCTGGATGAAGAGTTATTCTGCCTCATCTTACTTTCCCCTCATTTTTTGTTACCTCTGCTCCAGCTTCCCTTACCACCTCTTTCCTCCTTTTCTATCCTATATCCAAAAACATACTCCTCCTCACTACAATCCTTCACACTATCCCATGTCAGATGCAAACAAGCTTCTACTCCTCTCTCCAACTTTTAGCCTTTCATCCGTTCTTGCCGCTTCCACCCTATCTTTTACATGCTGTCTCTCTCTACTCTCTCTGCTTCCAGATCCTATATTAGCATCTCTTACAGCCTACATTTTGCTGGTTTGTGCATTATGCCAAACTCATGCTGTCAAACAACAGCAAAGACAATCCCATGTGAAACACTTTTACTATGCTGTTGGGTTTTTAGCATTACCAAAAGAATACCGAGATATATATTCATCATTTTTAATTCTTTGTATTTATGTCTACCATATTTCCCAATGATGCTTTGCAATGTATACTGTCCTCTTATCAATTCAGTGTAACTAGACCATCACTACAACATATTGTTTTTCTTTCTGTTGGATCTTTTCTCCCCAGTCCTCTGCAGAAAATGGGCTTTGCTGCCCATTCGGACCAACCCAGTCAACAAAAGCAAAAATAAATAAATAAACGCTTGCAGGCATGCATACATGCATACATATATAAATACATTTTGCATTGTCCGTATTATTTGTGAGTATGTGGTGTGTAATGTTAATGCACTCCATTATTATGTAACTGCTGCTATCCCTGGTATGTAGTCACCTACAGTTTTATATAGAAACATAGGTTTTGATAATATGTAAAGATGACTTGTTTCACCTAGACTACTTATGCTATTTGATTTGTCCACCAAACATTTAAACAACTGCATTATGTCTCCCGCATTCATTTTTGTATTCTGTCACCCATTTAGATTGGCTGTTCTAATCACCTGACACCATTTCTGCATAATGTTACTTTCTTGTAGCTCCTTTCAGTGTTTCATCTTGAATCTTTATATTTATTCAATATGTAATAGCAGGGGTGATAGAGAGAAACAAAACCATTCTCAGTCTTGGCTAGGGCAAAGAAGCAAGAGAAAAATACAGAAAGTAGCAGTGCCGCTCACACTCACCTTTGATGCAGGAAAGAATAGAAGATGAAGGGTTGTATCCTCAATACAGCTACTTGAATTTATGTTCCAGTAGTGACACTGCAACAAAGCATTGTGTGTGGGGGTGGTGTGGTCCTTCACTCTTGGGGTGCTGTCCTAGATAAGACATTAAACTAAGAACCCATCTACCCTGGTTAAATAAAAAAGTTACAAAAATTCAACTACAAATTACATTATATTTATTTACTGGCATTGATCAAATGGTGGAAAATGAAAAGGGGTGATTGTGAGGTGGAGTTCAGAAAAGAGTTAAGACAGGCACTGGCTGGCAGTGAAGAGTTACTGAATAGCTGGGTAACTACAGCAGAACTAGTAAGGGAGACTGCTAGAAAGGTGCTTGGTGTGACATCTGGACAGAGGAAGGAGGACAAGGAGACCTGGTGGTGGAATGAGGAAGTACAGGAGAGTATACAGAGAAAGAGGCTGGCGAAGAAGAAGTGGGATTGTCAGAGAGATGAAGAAAGTAGACAGGAGTATAAGGAGATGAGGTGCATGACAAAGAGAGAGGTGGTGAAGGCTAAGGATAAGGCGTATGAAGAGTTGTATGAAAGGATGAACACTAAGGAGGGAGAAAAGGACCTGTACCAATTGGCTAGACAAAGGGACCGAGCTAGTAAAGATGTGCAGCAGGTAAGGGTGATAAAGGATAATGAGGGAAACGTACTTACATCGACAAGAGTGTGTTGAGCAGATGGAAAGAGTATTTTGTGGGGCTGATAAATTAAGAGAATGAGAGAGAGAGAGAAAAGGTTGGATGATGTGGGGATAGTGAATCAGGATGTACAATGGATTAGCAAGGAGGAAGTAAGGATAGCTATGAAGAGGATGAAGAATGGAAAGGCTGTTGGTCCAGATGACATACCTGTGGAAGGTTAGAGGTGTTTAGGAGAAATGGGAGTGGAATTTTTAACCAGATTGTTTAATGAAATCTTGGAAAGTGAGAGAATGCCTGAGAAATGGAGAAATGTGTTTTGGTACCAATTTTTAAGAATAAGAGTGATGTGCAGAACTGTAGTAACTACAGAGGGATAAAACTGATCAGTCACAACATGAAATTATGGGAAAGAGTAGTAGAAGCTAGGTTAAGAAGGGAGGTGATGATTAGTGATCAGCAGTATGGCTTCATGCCAGGAAAGAGCACTACAGATGCAATGTTTTCTCTGACAGTGTTGATGGGGAAGTACAGAGAAGGTCAGAAGGAGTTGCATTGTGTCTTTGTGGACTTAGAGAAAGCATATGACAGGGTGCCTAGAGAGGAGTTGTGGTATTGTATGAGGAAGTCGGGAGTGGCAGAGAAGTATGTAAGAGTGGTACAGGATTTGTACAAGGGTAGTGTGACAGCGGTGAGATCTGCAGTGGGAGTGACAGATGCATTTAATTTGCAGGTGGGATTACATCAAGGATCAACTCTGAGCCCTTACCTATTTGCAGTGGTGATGGACAGGTTGACAGATGAGACTAGACAGGAGTCCCCATGGACTATGATGTTTGCAGATGACATTGTGATCTGTAGTGAGAGTAGGGAACAGTGGAGGAGACCCTGGAGAGGTGGAGATATGCTCTAGAGAGGAGAGAAATGAAGGTCAGCAGGACTAAGACAGAATATATGTGTGTAAATGAGAGGGAGGGTAGAGGAATGGTGAGGATGCAAGGAGTAGAGTTGGTGAAGGTGGATAAGTTTAA
Source organism: Protopterus annectens (assembly GCF_019279795.1). NCBI lineage: Eukaryota > Metazoa > Chordata > Ceratodontiformes > Protopteridae > Protopterus > Protopterus annectens. The sequence goes on along the minus strand of NC_056741.1, from coordinate 395,163,828 downwards.
ATACCTGGGATCAACAGTTCAGAGTAATGGCGAGTGTGGAAGAGAGGTGAAGAAGAGAGTACAGCCAGGGTGGAGTGGGTGGAGAAGAGTGTCAGGAGTGATTTGTGACAGATGATTACCAGTAAGAGTGAAAGGGAAGGTCTACAAGAGGGTAGTGAGACCAGCTATGTTATATGGGTTGGAGAAAGTGGCATTGACAAAAAGGCAGGAGTCAGAGCTGGAAGTGGCAGAGTTAATGATGTTAAGATTTGCACTGGGTGTGACGAGGGTAGACAGGATTAGGAATGAGTATATTAGAGGGTCAGCTCAGGTTGGACAGTTTGGAGACAAAGCCAGAGAGGCGAGATTGCGTTGGTTTGCACATGTGTTGAGGAGGGATGCTGGGTATATTGGGAAAAGGATGTTAAGGATGAAGCTGCCAGGTAAGAGGAAAAGAGGAAGGCTTAAGATACGGTTTATGGATGTGGTGAGAGAGGACATGCAGGTGGTTGGTATGACAGAGCAAGATGCAGAGGACAGGAAAAAAAAATGGAAACAGATGATCCGCTGTGGTGACCCCTAATGGGAACAGCCGAAGGAGAAAGAAAGGTTTACTGGCATTGGTTTACCGGGATAGTGCACTGGGCCAGTATGAGCCCATTTTCAGTGGAGGATGGGGAGAAAAGCTCAACAATAAAGATGTACATAGAGAAGTATTTAGCAGTTACATAAAGCAAATATACAACAAAATATAGAACAAATGTCAAACTGTTACAATGTTAAAGCCTGATATGACAAAGATAATGAAAAGGCTACGATTATATAAATTACTAATAAAGAAGAATGACTATTGTTATAACAGGGTATTTTGTGGGATAGTGATTCATTAAGAACAGTATGGTGTATAGGTGCAGTGGTAGTTAGAGCATATTCAGGAAGTAGAGGATGTTAGCATTTAAAGGCTGGGGGGTTGATGCATGTGCAGTCCGAGGATGAGGAGAGGTGAACCTGTGAAGAGGTCATGAGGGATGTTAAGGTTTGATTACTTCTGATTGTTAATGGAAAGGCATTCCAGGCTCTAGCTACAGTATAGGAGTATAGGAGCTCACCAGCAGGTAGCTTGGGTTTGTGGACCAGCAAAAGTTATTGATTTTCAGATCCGAGAGATCTTTTGAGTAGATAGTAGCTAAATAATGAGCTAAGGACAGGGCAGGGAAAAGGTTTACAGATTATTTTATTTGCAGTTGTCAACTCCAGATAAGTGAGATAGTGAGGGAGCTCTAGCCAGTTAAGGGAGTGTAGGGATGTACAGTGGTGGGCAGAATATTTCTAGCAAACTTGGCAATTTTATCATAGCATGTCACAAGCTTTGTTTTTAGAGAGGACTGAAGGTTGGCAAGTAATGCAGCATCATAGATGACAAGGGTAGTAAGTAAGTAAGAGCAACAGCTTGTCTAGTGAACAGTTAAGAAAGTGCTTGTGCCAGTAAAGGATGCCTAGTTTCTGATGTGCTTTGTTAAAACTGTGTTGTATGTGTAAGTCATATTTTAAATGTGCGTCTATTATTTCTCAGAGTAATTTGGTGTGAGTAAAAACATCGATTATTGTGCTGTTTTGAGACTGGATGATGAACTGGACTTTGTTTAAGGGAGTTTTTTTCTTTGGGGTAAAAAGGAGTAGGCTGGTTTTGTGGGGAATAAGTATCAGTAGATTGTTGCAGAACCAGGTTTCAGTAGAAGAATATATATCTGAATGCATCAAAATAACATAGTATGAAGCATATACTTCCTACAAAAGGTACAATTATTTGCACTGCACTGTAATATGTGTAATGCAATATGTGTGTGAGAAAAATAGCCTAACATAAGATTCTTGGCACCATTACTCAGAAGTAGCTAAAAGGTGCTGCATATGCATATGAAGCCAGTATACATATGGCACAAATAACATGTACTGTTAAGGAGAAGTGGATAACAACCAGGATTTTTTATTAGCCTTTAACGGTAAAACTCAGAAAAATCACACAAGCAAGCAATATGATCTCCCACATTTGTAAGTCATCAAAATCTTATCTTTCTACTATCTGTTTATGATTTCTACACCTCATAATGAATGTTGCTCTCATAAATACTCTTTTTTCCTGCTTTATTTATTACAACATTACAAGAGAAATTGCCTACACTGCACTTTTGTATTCAGTCATGATGCACTCAAACATTTTAATCTGCTGGAAGCAACTTTTTATCATAATACATTTAGTTTTTATATGCCTTGTTTCTAAGAACAGGACTGCACTGCATATGGCCATGTGAGTAGTTTGTAGTAAATTAGCTGGCACTTCTTTTTTCTTTAGTTTTTGTCTGGATGGAAATACTTAAATATTATGTTCAATGGCTCCAGTATCTCCCTTATTTATTTGTTTATTTATGTATGCATTGATCTAAATAAAAACAGATAACACAAAATGTGCATGGGTTATAGGGGATGCTTGTCCACCTGCAAAAACCTTGGATTGGGATGAGGTTAACTTTTGCTGATATTTTGTGTTTAGATATATTTATTATTATGCTGTTGATATTATTTTAAGTATATGAATATATTTAGATATACATGTACATATACATATGTGTGTGTATGTGTTTGTATGTGTACAAGTATATGTCAAAATGATGAATGCACTAATAATCGAATACAAAGTAATTCCTCATTAGTGATCCAAACTCAAGCAACTGAAAACACTGAAAAAACAATAAAAATAGAACAAAACAGTTTTATTCTCTGATTGGTAAAAAAAAAACATGACTAACTTCAGACATAATTTGTCTGAATAGTGACAGTGTTACTGAAAGGTTTTTCTAAAATAAAGGGTAGGTTAGGATTAGGAGGAAGGACAAGGTTTGGGTTAGAGTTAGGGTTAGCATGCATTAGTAAGATGGTGCAGGAGGGTGAAACTAATGCCTGTCAATCCTAACCTTGCCCCTGCCCTAACCCCATACCTTGTCTTAAAAAAAATGCCCATAGCACTACCATTATACAAGACACTATGTCACAAATGGTTTTCAGCAGCACACATGCTCGACACCAAGGGATGTATTATCAGTCCTGTCCTTTGTAAGTTTGTGACAATAATTCACAAAGAACGGCACTGCATCCTTATGCAAATAAGGTCAGCAAAGGTCATTCAAGCTAACTATGGAAATACAGAGGCATTTTTGTAAACACACATCCCTATGGCAAAAGTGTAATGAGCTTAAGGCAAAAGTATTAGGGAACAGCTATTATGAAGATAAGGGCTATTATACATTTGCATATTACTATGGTTCATACAGGTAAACATAAAAGGACCTCATTTGCATACAAAACATGTGAAGAACCCTGACCTTACTCTCCAAAGCACCAATTTACCTGGGGAATATGGGAGTTGTGGTAAATTAATTATCTGATTTGAAGGTAAAAATGAATATTTATTACAATACTTTTTAAAAGGAGATACAATAACTGACTTCACTTCAAGAATTTTTTGTTTTATTATACTTTAGTGCTTGTGCATACATAGGCAAACCAATGGAGGGATCATTGGGGAAATTATTCATTTTGGTGTCATTTGGGTGCTTGTACGTACAAGGCCAAGCTACTGAATGGATCACTGGGGGGAAGGAATAATTCACTTGAGAGTCATTTGAGTGCTTGTGCATACATGGTCAAACTACTGAAGGGATTGTTGGGGGAAATAATTAATTTTGATGTCACTGAAGTGCTTGTTCATACATGGAGTAACTGCTGAAGGCATGCTTGGGGGAAATGATTCATTTTGATGTCATGTGAGTGCTTGTGCATACAGGAACAAATTACTGAAGGAATCACTGAGGAAATGGTGTCATTTCCTGCTTGTGCGCACTCGGGTAAACTACTGAAGGGATTGCTGGGGAAATTGTGTTATTTATGTGCTTGTGCATGCAGGGTGAAACTACTGAGGATATTGATTGGGGACTAATTCATGGATTGTAAAGTAGGTATCAGAGTTGCAGCAATTCTTTTAACAACAAATGTGCATACGGCATGGGTATTGGACTGTGAATCACAAGAACACTTCACTAGCATATGCCACTTTGCATAGTTTCTCATTTACATCTCAAGATTCTTAATTTGCTTACAGGCATTGCATATTACTGGAAATGGCCTCTCTGAATTGTGCCTTAGCTATGTTCACTCACAAATATCACAGATATCCATACCTCATTTGCACAATGACTATGAATACCTCCCTAAGTCTGTCACTAAGTCTATCACCTTACTTAGCCCTTACATTAACCCTAACCCCCAAAGACTAAATCTCTCCTCTTACCAAGCCCTCACTCTAACCCTAACCCAGAAACACTTGCAAATACACACATACACATTCTCACCCATAATGCCAAAACCTCCAATATATCTGAAAGTTTCAACATTAGCAGCCAAATCCCACACTTAACTTACCCAAGAAAATTAGATTACTTCTTTTGATATTTCCTATTGGCAGCAGGCAGATTTGCCCATTCCTGGAGACACTTTCAACACTCATCCAACTGCTTTTTTTAAAATCTGCCTGAACTTCATCCATATGTATGTATGTATAAATATATATATATATATATATATATATATATATATATATATATATATATATATATATATATAGGTTGTCACAGGATTGCACCAGCACATGCATTGATAAGGTCAGACCCCACATTCCTTACATGTTTTTGTCCTGATGGACATCACTGCCCTTGTACCCTTTCATCCTAGTCACTAAAAGCTGTTTGTCCTTCTAGAGACAAACCTACTTCCACATGGCAGGGCTTCATGTGAAGTCTCTCCAGAATCCTCCCCACTGCAATCACTAGATATAGAGTTTTTCTGTCTACCTATGCCTTCATATGCCAAAAGGCTACTATGCCTAGCTGTGACATTAATGTCAATGGAAACTACTGGTGTGCCTAGTAACAGTATGTTTTGTATATTGAGTCATGCCCTTTGTGAAGACTATATCATCACGGACAGCCTTTACATGAAAATGTAATGTCCTCATTCCTGTGTACGAGTGGCTGTGGAGTCATCTGTTAGGTCACCAGTACCAGTAACTGATAACTGGTTTGCCATAATATTACTGAAGACTAAAAAGAGAAGACAGTAGATTAGTGGAGACACATTTTGCCAAAATACAAAAACATGCTTTTCCTTTAAGTCATAATACACTATAAATTATTTTTTTACACTCCTACAAGACTAATGTGGCCACTGCTCCACACATGAACTATTCAAATCACATGCAAAAAATATGTGTAGCATCTAATTAAAGCTGTTAAATAGGGCTTGAAATCATACGCAGCATACCTGGCCTGGAATCAGCAAGAGGTATATGGTGGCATCTTTTCCTGTGGTACATCAGTAATATGGCATGGATGTATGGCGATGAAGGACAGCACTAGCACCATGACAGTACAACCATGAAAACATGAATTGTAGGCATAATAATCCATGCATGCTTGAAGTGGAACCAACATCATTACTGCCATCAGGGATTCTGTTGCTGGTGCCATGGCCTCCCAGTGAAACTAGAAAGTCTTCTGTCTCATTAAGTGCTACTAGAGATGATTTGCCACTGCTAGCATTCCTAAATGCCTCAATATCTCTTGCATGTTGTTGCAAATTGTTGTGCATGTATGTCAATGACACAGTAATGACAAGCTAGGTTTTGCAGCCACGGGTACCAGCTGCAGTTATTCTCTAGACGATATCATCCCATAGCCCCTCTCTTTGGCTATGCTCACACCCCAGTCTTCACTTTGCTATTATGAGCCCACTTGGATTGTCTTATTCTCCAAAGCAGCAAAATTGTCCAGCTGCTGGTACTGTATATGTATTCTGTAGTATTGGCTATATTTAGTAGATAGATCATAGTAAACAAACTTCATACATTTAGAAACATAATTGCATTTGCAATTATGCCAGGAACATTGTCATGTGTGTCAGGAAACTTGCAAATTTTATTTTCAGCATGTCCCATTACTCAAACATGTACGCATACATACATACAGAATACAGTAGCAACCAACATTCACCTGTTTTGTAGCAGAGAGATAAATACTGTCATTTGGATATATCGTAAGTTTATGACAAATGCATTTTCATGCAACAGTAAATATCAGAAACTGGTTGTGGACAGCTACATGTCCTTACAAAGTGAAGAAATATGTGCAAACTATATTTCATTCATTAACCTCTTAGATAAATTTAAAGTACATACTGGCCAGGCCACAGAACACAAGCAGTTTTCAGCCTCTTTTCTTTTCAGCAAAGCTATGAATAGTGCCACACTTAAAAACTGCTCTTTTGCAAGTGCATGTTGTATTCTTACATTTCTTAGCACTATATACCATTTTGTTCTACAAATATTTTTGTATGACAGAATCTTAACAAATAATTTTTTAGATGAAACATTGCTACTGGGTTTGGTTTACCTGCAAAAGATTCCTGTTTTACAACTAGATATTCTGTTAAGAGTTCAATATTGTTCTCAAGCTGTGGAGAATTATTTTCACTCAGTCAAGCTTGTTGTAACTGTGCCCAGTTTATAAACAGTGCTGAATTTGTAGCCAGAAATTACTCAGTGAGGACTGCTTAAAATATGACTCCAAGTGCATTTTACTATACCGAACATTTGTAATAAGTAAACTGAGCCACAGTGAGCATCTCTGTTAATTTTTCCACTATATGGAATGCCCTACATATCAGCTCCCATGAAAAACGTCTCAGAAAAGACAGGAAACTGTATTACCTTTATCAGTGATTCTCCATCGCAGTTACCAAATATGAATTTCTGAACTTTAGTAGAGAAGGCCTTCTTAACAATTCTTAAGCACTTACAAATAATAGATTTGAAGTTCAAATGTCACTCCAAATTTTACTTTATTAAGTATGCCCAACTCAGTGATAGATAAATAGCCACTGGATAGCATTTAGATGAAATTTACTATAATCTACCATAATAGGTTGGCTACCAGTGTTCCAAGATAAGGGGTGGAGAACAAGGTCTATGTTTATGTGTAACTGATGTGACTTTGACTTGTACTAGGCATATAGTCCAGAAGACTAATTTTCTAATCACCACAGAGCATTGTTTAGGTTACTGATTTGGTCAGAGTCATTTAGTAAACAAATGGAGGCTGAGATGTGCCTGTTGAACATGCCTACTGTGTTGGGTGGTGCCTACTCAGCAACTTCTAAAATGATTTCTGATAGTTGCTGACCATGAATATTTTTCCATGTATAATCATAAGTTGGATCCAACAAGTAAAACATAATTTTTCAATATTAATTTGTAAACATACAATAGAACAATAGAAAAAACAAGTCTGGCATTTCAACTGAATGGGATTGATGCTGAAATGGAAAATTAGGTCTTAGAGGCTACCTCTAATTTAAGTATGTTTTTCTATGTTTCTTCAGAAAAGTTGGAGGAGGTAACAATTATCTTGTATAAGAAACATACAGTATGTGTGTCAGTTAACAAATAGGAATGGTTAAGAACCTGTTTTTTGTAGTATATGGTTTGATTCTCTCAGCCTACATTTGCCTCCTTTGTGATGATGAGCAAGTCACTTAACTGCACGGTGCTCTCCAGTCACCACTGAAAAGGGACCCCTTGTGCCCAGTGGACTTATCTAATTAATTAAAAAAGGATCATTTTAATTGCCATTCATTTTTGCTCATGAGACTATTGTTTAATTAATCCTGTAATAATTAATTTATGGCTATAAAATTAAGACTCATTGATTCTTCCAAAGTATTATGAAAAGCAGATTCCCAAATAATGAACTCCCAAGTTATCCTAATTGATAGTAACATTTGGATTTAAGATTATGTTAAGGTAAGAAAGCAAGCATTCATGTTAAAGATTTGTGATTATTAGATGAAGACATGACCAAAGAAAAGGATGATAATGTGTCAAAATGGGTATTAATAGATGTGTTTTGACTATGCTACAAAAATAAACCCATAATATTGAAATAAAGAAATGTTGTTGTAATACGTAGCCTCAAATCCCAGTGAAAGATAATTTACCATAAAAATTGTGCTAATGGTTGAATTGTTATTGTGAAAAGTGTGTGTGTGTGTGTGTGTGTGGGTGACGGGGGGGCAGTGGAAACAGTATTTCATACCTCTCAGAAAAATATGACCAATTTGAATTGCTGGAGAAGAATTACTGTATAAAGATAACATTAAATTGTATTGGCCATTCCATTTTGTTTCAAACTAACTAATTTATTTCAAACTAAAAGTGATAATTCTTTTCTGAGTGCAAGTTAAATAATATTTTGCCATGAGTAGAACTGAATGCTAACTCGATTAGAAAACAAGCTCATGTGATGTGTATATATATATATATCTATATATATAGATCTATATATATCTATATATATATATATATATATATATATATTCGAAGCTTCAATATTTTGGGCCTCATATGTTCAGCAACATATGAGCGAAACCTAGAATATATAATAAAAAAGTAAAAAAAAAAAAAAACTTACCGTAATGCTCTGAGCAGGGGGGGCAAGCCCCCCTTCACCCCTCACAACCCCCTACTTAAATATACCAATTCCGGGACCACACTTCAGTGCAGAAAAGGGAAATTTTCCCATCCTGCACATACGGAGCTGTTGCCTTTCAACTTCAAACGTTTCAAAGTTTGATCATATGGTGTCGACGATATGACATTCAAACTTTGAAACGTTCAGCAATTTAATAGGGACCTTATATATATATATATATATATATATATATATATATATATATATATATATATATATGTATATATATATATATAAAATGGGTCTAGGACACATGCTCGACTAGCATTTGTCCAAATCACAAAACATCAAACACACATACACGAAAGTGCTTAACATCGAAAAGCGCTTCCATGTATGTGTAGTTCAAAAAAATAAATAAATCTACATTTCTGCAGGGGGGCTTTGCCCTCTGCATCCACCACACCCCCCTACTTTAATATTCTCACTCCGAGATCGCACTACAGTGGGGAAAAGGGAATTTTCCCTTACCCGCACTGTAGTCCGACAGGCACACATACACTGAAGCACTTGTTGATTTTATGCTCTTTCGTGTATGTGTGTTCGGTGTTTTGTGATTCAGACATATGCTAGTCGAGCATGTGTCCTATAAATTATATGCATATATATATATATATATATATATATATATATATATATATATATATACACACACACACACACACACACACACACACACACACACACACACACACACACACACACACACACACACACACAGTGTCACACACATACACATAAACATTTTATATATATATATATATATATATATATATATATATATATATATATATACATATATATATATGTATGTATGTATGTATGTACAGCTGACAGGTGTTTGAGACTGATAATCCCTGAGGTAAGAAAATATGCCCTTATCTGAGGATTGTGCAAGCTCAGAGTTAGTATATATAATTACCAAGGTTGTTTTGGGGCGGTAGAGGGGGGCTTACTCCCCTGTGAAAATAATCCCCTGGATTCTCTATAGCTTGCACGTGGTGGTGCTGCGGTAGCATTGTCACCTCACAGTTAGACGTTGCCCGTTCAATTCTCAGTTAGAGCTTCTTCTCTGTGTCAACATGCGTGAATGGGCGTTCCTTCTCTGAAGGTTGTGCGTTAGGCCCGGCAAGCCAGCAAGTAAAACTCTACTGCCAATCATTAGCGGACCGGATTTCCGCTGTGGGGACCCCTAACCGGGAAAAGCCAAAAGACAGTTATTCTTTATAGCTTGCACGGCATGCAAGATTGGTGCAGAAGCGCCAGCAGGCAATATGTCTGCCGTGCGATCCAGGAACAGCCTGCAGGGGCTTGCACGAGTGCTCCTGCACTAATCCTGCATAGACTAAGGCCCTGTATGCAAATCACCCCATTTGCAGGAGAAATCTATGCAAATTAGGTGATTTAGCAATCCAGGAAGCTTGCAACTGGCCGTGCAGGACTAGTGCATTCTGCAGAAATATACTCGGTTACTAACAGAGTATATATCTGCAAAATCCAAAATGGAGCTGTGACAGCTCCAAATAAAGGCTGCATATCATGTAGTAAGCATGCCAATGGCCAAGTATAAGGCCATTGGCATTGCAAAAAGTGAAAAAAATAAAATAATCAACTCTTTTTTTTTTAACCGATCTTGGCTATTTAAGCGTAGGGCAGCGGCATGCAAATGGGATCAGGGGGAAAATAACAAAATAAACCTAAATTAAGCATTTGAACTAAAAATAAATATATTCCGCCATACAAGTCAATGGCAGGCAGAAAACAACATGGCCAGTGAGCAGTGGTTGCTAAGGGGGGAGGCTCAGTGTGAGACATGTAACTATGCATTAGCAGACAATCCTATGCAAATGAGGGGAAGGATAGTGAATCCCAGTTTTCCCCAGCATGTGAGTCAGGTCCCAACAGTGTAAGAGTAGGAATAGCTTGGTGCAAGCCTAGGAGTTAGGTGACATCATGTGGGGGTGTGTCAGGCATGCTGTAAGCGGATTGGAGCCCTGTGGCTCGGGTTTGCTCCTAGCTTAGCACAGCTAAGTTAGGGGGTGTGTTTAAACCTGCCTAGCACTCTTTACAATGCCTAAGCGGGTGTCTGTGCCACGCGCCGGGTTTTAAAGGCAGAAAAAAAAGTTAAACCAGGAAATAGCAACAGTGTGCACATTTGTGCATTCTGTTTGCGCGGCACGCCCCCAGGCTTAAACAGGAAGGCAATTGGAAGGGAAAACAGCAGTAGGAAGGTAACCAAGGATAACTAGCATAGCTGGCAGGTGAAATGTATCAGAATCAGCCAATTACACAGGCAGCAGACCAGCCCAGCCCAAAACACTGCTATAAATTATGCAAAACAACTTCCCCTCTGTTTTTCCCACACTCAACACCACCACTGTAAACAAGCAGGGAACTTTTAACACTGACAACAGCAAAATGATAGGGGCTGCAATAGCTATCATACAACAACTTGTGGAAGAGGCTGTGGGTGGTGAGGATGTGAAAGCTGTAGACCAATCCACAGTGAGGATACGGAGAAGAGTCTACAGACCCAGGGTAACATACCAGGGGCTACATGAGCTGGAGATAGTGGAGCGCAAAAGAGTGGACAGGGACCTCCTAGAGCAAATTGTTGAGCTGTGACGGCCACGCCTCACATACCGAAATAACAGAGGGGAACCCATTCCAGTGGATACCAAGGTATGTGTAGGCCTAAGAATACTAGCTACAGGTACCTCCCAAAGGCCAAGTGGGGATATGATGGGGATCTCAGAGGCATCAGAATCTAGGGTACTCCACCAGTTTCTGGATGCCATGTCAGCACATGTCGGTGAGCACGTATATTTCCCCAACACCCGTGAGGCATTGGCCAGCAATATGCAACTGTTCCACAAAATAGCAGAATATCCTGTGGTAGTGGGTGCTATAGACTGCACACACATATGCATCAAAGCACCACCTGGTGAGTGGTGTAGGGTCTACATCAACCGCAAGGGCTTCCCCTCCATCAACTGCCACATCATGTGCGATGCCCAGGGCATAATAATGAATGTGTGTGCTGGCTGCCCTGGAAGCTATCATGATTCCCATATCTGGCATCTGATGCAGCTGCACCAGTGATTTGCCAGTGGGGACATCCCTGATGGTCACGGATGCTGGATACGCACTGGAGCCGTGGCTGATGACACCCATCAGAAATGCACACACACCTGAACAAAAACTCCATAATGAGACACATGCACAGACCAGAATTATAGTAGAACATGTGTTTGGGATGCTCAAGTCATGGTTCCAGTGCCTGGACACATCTGGTGGAGCCTTGCAGTACTCACCAGCAACATGTACCCAAATTGCCCTTGTATGTGCCATGCTACACAATATGGTCCTGCGGAAAACAACTGCAGCAGGAACAGCACGTGGCAGGGCCACACAGCCCCTCACCATTGCCAAGGCCTGCACAGGCACAGAGTGACTCAGAGGAGGAACAACCTGAGCCTGCCCCAGTAGGCAGAAGGAGGCATCCCCAGTATGCCCTGGTCTTGGCAAAGAGGCAACACATAGCACATACACTGACACAGGAGGGACCCAGGGAATGATAACTCTCTCTGACTCTGACATACAGTAAAAGAGATGCAAAACATTACACTGCCTTTGTTCAACCATGTGTACTGTAATACAAATGAGAATGATAATAGCGGCCCAACTACTTTTAAAAAACCCAACATATTTGTACCTCAACAACACCCAACAATTGAAAGCTTTGTTAAGATGTGTGAGAAAGACATTTACAAGTTACTGAATAATAATAAGAGAAGAAAGGGTTTTGTTAACTTATCCAAAAGTGAAGAATGTGCATTAAGTGAGTTACAAAATGACAGTATCATTTCAATTAGACCTGCTGATAAAGGTGGTCAAATAGTTGTGATGGACAGACACTTTTATACTGGAAGTATTAATCATATGCTTGATGAAGTCAACACTTACAAATTGATTAACAGGAATGATGTTTTGAAAATAAGTAAGAGCATTATAAATTCACTTACAGAATGTTTAGAGAATTATTTGCTGACCAGTGAGCTTTATAATTATTTTTTAGTTGAACATCCAAGAGTACCAATTCTCAATGGTTTACCCAAAATGCATAAGGATGCACTATGCCCACCTTTTAGATCAATTGTTGCAGGAAGTGGGTGGCTTACCGAGTCTATATCTATATACCTCGACAAGCAATTTAAACCCATTTTATCCCACTGTAAATCTGTGCTAGTGGATACTAAGCATTTTTTGCAGGACCTACATGCTTTTGTAGAAGAAAATGGAGATAGAGATATGGGATTGTTGGTCACCATGGATGTTGCATCCTTATTTATTTGCATACTGAATTATGATGGCATACAGATGATTAGACAGGTTCATGGGTTCATAGGTAGGTACTAGGCTATCTGCCCGAAGGCATTTATAAGCCTATCTAGAATGTGTTGGCTTTTGCCGCCCCCTTAGATTAGTTCCCTGTGCCTCTGTCCAGCAGAGCCACTGAAGTGATCCCTGAGGTAAACTTTCTGTTTCCCATCCACTTGTCAAGGTTTGTTTTGAAGAGTGTTAGCGAACAGCTCTGCCTAATGTAGATTGGGATCTTGTTCCAAAGCATGGGAAGTCTCTGGGACAGGAATCTATCCCTCCAGCATGTCCTATTTATTGTTGTGGTGAGATTTAGATCCCTAGAGCGTGTGGCTCGTGGGGATAAGGTTTTCTTTAGGTGGAGCATGTCCATCAATTCTGGGTTGGGCGCGGCCTTGTATGTCAGGCAGAGATCACCTCTGAGTAGGCGGTATGCAACTGAGTACAGCTGTAGTTTCTTCAGTCAAGCTGCGTAGGGCATCTGTTTGAGGCCAGTGATCCTCTTGGTGAGGTACTTCTGTGGTCTTTCCAGCTGTTGCAGGTGTCTTGTAAGGTACATCCCAAATGGGGCATTGTACTCTATGATGGGTCTGAAAGTGATGAGTAGAGGGGCACAATGACCTCTTTTGATATGGATGCAAACCCTTTTGTGATTAGGTGGGCCACGTTGAAGGATTTTCTAACCACTTTGGCAATGTGATTATCAAAGGTGAGATTACTATCTACTTGGGTCCCCAGATCCCTTATTACGTCTTCTGTATTTAGGGGACTACCACCTATGTGGTAGTATGTGGGTTCTTTGTTTTTTTCCAAAGGGGATGACTATGCACTTTTTGGCATTTAGCTTAAGGCCACGATTTTGACACCAGGTATCCGTCTCAGTGAGACCCTTTTGGAGGATGTCTGTGTCAGCCAGAGAGTCAAATATAGCCCCTAGTTTGCAGTCGTCTGTGAACTTGGTCAGCCATAGTCCTCCTGGGCTTGCCTGTACCTCTGAGAAGTATATGCTGAACAGGAGGGGTCCTAGGACTGAGCCCTGGGGAATGCCACTTGTAACCAGTTTAGAGTCAGACCTAGCTCCCGCAACTCTCACCATGTGGGTTCTGTCTGTGAGCCAGTTGGCAACCGATCTTGTGACGTAGGGGTTTATGTTCAGGCTGGTGAGCTTGTCTATAATACCAGAATGGGGAATGGTGTCAAAGGCCTTAGCGAGGTCTAGGTAGGCTGTGTGTACCACCTTTCCCTCGTCTATAGCCTTGGTAACTGTCTCAAAGAAGTCCACCAGGTTTAGGAGGCATGATCTGCCTTTAACAAAGCCGAACTGGGTAGGGTCCAGTGTTTGGAGGTTCCCAATGTCTCTGTTAATGAGTTCCATGATGATGCGCTCCATAGCCTTGCAGACCAAGCTAGTCAGGCTTATAGGGTGATAGTTCCCGGGGTCTGTTGTGGCTCCACTGTTGTGGTGTGGAATAACCATTGCTGTGCGCCACTCTATGGGTACATAGCCTGTGGAGAGGCTGAGTTTGAACAGTGTGTTTAGGTCAGGGGTGAGTTCGTCTTTGAGCTTGTGTAAGACGCAGCCTGGGACACCGTCCGGTCCCATTGATGCTCTATTTTTGGCTTTGGAGAGGGCTGTTTTAACCTGAGTGTCTGTGATTTCAGGGACTCTACATTCTTCTGGAATGGTTATGGGCCCTTTTGGGGGTGAGAGGGGAGTGAAGTTTGCACTGAACCTGTCTGCCAGGATGTTGGCAATATTGGTCAGTTCAGTGTATTTTGTGCCATTCTGCACTAACTCTGAGCAGATCTGAGCATTGCCACTTAGATTCTTGACATAGCTAAAGAATGCTTTGTGGTTATCTTTGGAGTCCTTGGCAATTTTTCTTTCAAAGCTCACCTTGGATGATTTTATGAGGGATTGTAGATTCTTGCTGATACTGATCAGGGATGTCTTCCCTTCTTGGGATTTTACTCTTTTCTGTACTAGTTTCCTTCTTCTATAGTATAGCTTGTTTATAGCAGGAGTCCACCAGACTGGTTTCCTTTTCCTGGAGGAGTGAGTCTTCATTTTGCTTGAAATGGAATGATCCATGCATTCATGTAGGTGCCCGTAGAATGCATTAGTAAAGGATTTTGCAGCTTGGTCAGTGTTATCCTTCAGCATGGGGGCTTTGAAACTTTCCACTTCAGTCTTAAGTAATGTGACATTTGCTTTTGAAGAGTTTTTCACAGTGGTTTTCTTGTCCAGGGGTGGGGACGGAATGTGAATATCCAAAGTGATCAGTTTATGGTCATATCTAAATAGCGAGGGGTTGCCCTCCGGTGTGGAACACCAGTCGCCCATGTTGGTGATGACCAGGTCCAATATGTTGTCACCTCTGATGGGAGTGTTGACCAGTTGAACCAGGGCATTTGAGTTTATATATTCTAGGAAATATCAGGCAAGGGAGTTAGTACTTGAGTAGTTCTCCCAGTTAATGTTTGGGTAATTGAAATCACCCAATATTATGGTGTTTGGTAGGACCTTTATGTTTCCCAGTGTTTCTAGAAATTGCGGAATGGGGGTCCTGGGACATAGTGGGTGATCAGTAGCAAGCTACAATTTGAAATGCAGTTTTGCCCATTGTTAGTTGCACATGGATGATCTCTGAAGCATCGTGCTGTGCCACTAACCTGGAGTTGTGGGTATCCTTGATGAATATGGATACGCCCTTGTCTTTTGTGTTTCGGTTTGGGTTCTGTGGCCAAAATGTATGGTACGAGTTGTAGCCTGGTAGTGCTGGGGTGCTCTCTGGAGCCTTAAACCAGGTTTCTGTTACTGCATATATATTGATTTTCTCCATATTGAGGAGTGCCTCGAGTGCGTGCATTTTGAGGTTTAGACTTCTGGCATTGAGTAGCATTACCCTCAGTTTTTTGTTACTTGTGCTATTTACGGTGGTGGGTTTGTCTTTTGAGCCTTGCCTAAAAAAGGCACTACTTATTCTATTCAATAAGAGCACGTATGATTCTAGACATATAGCTTTCTTATGCCTACTGATGGAAATGGTGTTGGAGAACAATGCATTCACCTTTGATGAGAAGTACTACCTGCAGGCCGCTGACATAGCTATGGGCACTTCTTGTGCCAATAGCTATGCCAACCTGGTCATGTCAAGTTGGGAGGATGATGTGATGTACAACTCTAACTATTATATATCATATGTGCCCTTCTAGAGACGATTTGTAGATGACCTGTTTTTGTTGTGGAGAGGTGATTTATTACAACTACACCGATTTGTCGAAGGCTTAAATACAAGCAGCAGCTTTTTGAAATTTACATTCAAATACTCAGAGTTGAAAGAGTTCTTGGATATTTTGTTAGTCAAGAGTGGAAATAATAGCATTGAGACTAAACTTTTCAGAAAGGAATGCTATAGACCTACATATGTACATCGTAACAGTATGCACCCAGGCCATGTTTTTCATAATTTGTTGAAAGGACAGAATCTGAGGATAAGTCGCCTACATAGTAATGACCAACATTTTGAAGTAGGACTAGATCAGATACATGCTGACTTTATATCTAGAGGGTAGCATAATGATGAGTTACAGTATGCACAACAAAACACTAGAAAGTGTAAGCAAACCAGAGGGAAACCGTATTTTTTCTCAACCTGTAACATCACAACCTGTGGACAACAAGGCTAAGGATTTAGTTCCATTTCTTAACCTTGCATTTTCACGTGATAAAAAGAACATCAGGGAGATTATACTTAGACACTGGCCCATCTTAGGAACCAACACAGAGATTTCCAGGGTGGTGGGTGATAGACCTAGATTTGGTTACAAAATAAAAAATCTATATGGCAAAAAATGAGTTTTTTCCAATGCAATTTTGTTATGAAGACTGAGAATGTAGCATCACATACTGCCAAGTGTAATAGTTGCTCTTTTTGCAACTATATTGATGAATCAGGGAGATACATACATCATGTCTATGATAAACCTTTTACACATCTTCCAATGGCAGACTGTAACACTAAAGATTTAGTTTACTTAGCACATTGTATAGCCTGAAAAAGCTTCTGCGTTGGCAAGACTAACAGATGTTTGAGGTAGAGGATACAAGATCATTTATATTGCACACGGAGGGGTCTGAATTACAGTGCAGTAGTGAAGCATATGAACACATTTAGTGATGGACATGATTTCAGATTCTTAGTGTTAGAGGTTTTAAACCTAGACATCAGAATGGGTGATTTGGTTAACAAAACGTACCAAGCAGAGATGAAGTAGATTTTTAGACTAGGGGCCCATTGTTCCCCTGGCCTAAATGAACATGTCTCAATACAACCTGCACTGAGAGCTAGACCTCTAAATAAGAGATAACCTCTTTCTGTCTAGTCTTTAGTGTCTTAGACCAAATGATCTGTTGTGTTTAGCTATTAATTTGCTGCATTTGCGTGTTAACTATAATGTACAGTGAATTTCATTGTGATGTGAGTCTATACATCATTTAGTTATCATACATTAAGCTATATACATTGTTTCCACTGATATTTGAATAATATTTCATCTCTAGAGACATGAGAGATATATACATATATACAGGGATGGTCTTTAGTCATTTTATTCACAGTTTTACATCATACATATGTTTTTAATATTATTACCATTCATAACACTATAGACATTACAGTTTTTACATATATTAAGTTTTTATATGTTTTGCATATGGTTGGTGTGCACACATATGAACTTGTGTTTTTAACTTGTTTTTATCTTGGCTTAAGCATATAATTTCCAGGTTGACTTTAAGAAGTGCTGGTGATTAATTATTAGTTTAAGTACCTAGCAACCTGAAAATGCCTCTTTCATTGATTGGATGCACTACTGAATTTGTACTATAAGTAGCTAGTGCTTTATTCTGTTTTTTGATCTGAAGAAGCTATATGCGAAAGCACTCATTTGTGTTTTACTCTTTACATTAAACTACAATTTGGATTTACCTCTGCTGTGCACCACTGGTTGTATTTCTCATTTTTACCATGTGTAGGGAGTGTACTATGTAAATCCAGCATAGGCAGCCCTGCAGCACCACCCTCAATACTGGGACACCCACAAGGTAAGTGACTCACACATGCCAGTCAGGGGGGTTTACATACCCAACAACAGTCACAGCCAGCAGGACAGGTGTAGACAAACACAAACAAAAGCTGTGCTATGGCCTCTGAATGATGTCTATGGGTAACCTCCCGCCCAGGCCTACACAGACAGACAACAGCAGGTTAGGCAGTGGGAAGTCATTCTGAAGTGTAAGAAGTCTGAAACTAATATGTAGGTAAATAAAAGCTAAGATCTGTAGTACACTGGTATGCCTCTAGGCAGCATGATAGGTAAGACTACAGAATGAAATGGAGTACCTGACATACCAGTACAGTCATAGCAAATGTGTACAAGTGTCAGTTGTGCCCCCCCCATCCTACGTAGAAATGTAGTAACCGTCAGGTGTGCACCCCCAAAGCCTGTGTAGAAATGTAGAAATGGTCAGGTGTGCCCCCCCAATCCTACATAGAAATGTAGTAACAGTCAGGTGTGCCCCCCCCCAATCCTGTGTAGAAATATAGAAATAGTCACGTGTGCCCACCACATCCCATGTAGAAATGTAGTAACAGTCAATGCCATGTGATCGACGGATACCTTGCAGAAACAGTATGCTACCTGTAGGTGTACAACACATAGGTCAGCATTGCATCACAGACTACCTGAACTTGATCCACACATTCAATATAGATGGGCATACTGGGCATGCTCATACAATTAGAGAAATGAAGGCAATGTCAGTCAACAACACACTGAAAGGTCATACTGGGCATGCTCACACACTTAAACACATGAAGGCCCTGTCTGCAAACATCAGCGGACCCGACATAACTGGCAGTCACAGATATTAGTGCAGAAACTCCTCAGTATGCACCACACATGCTTTGTACACACAGTGGACAGGAATACAGACATATATCTAAGGACAACACACTATAACAAGCCAAAGGTAGATGTATATAGATGTGTGGAAGAGGGTGACTGTGACAAGGAGCCATCCAGGCCTGTCCCGCCCAGCACACAGCCAAAGGGCCACAACCACATGAGGTTCAGATGTCACTCACTGTAGATACTAGATACTGGTATCTGTCAGCAGTACAGACTATGTGGTGCACGTGCTAGCTGTGCAACATGACTGTACAAGGAAGGTGTCATCTAGCATCTGTATACACGTACCTATGAAATATGACCCTGTGTGTGCATGCATGTAGCGTGTCAACCTCTAGATCAACCTCTACATGAATGGTTTATGGCCCATGCACACACACTGCCCTCCCCATAGCCATACAATGACAAGCCTGCTGAGGTCATCCACTGTGAAATACACCTTTGGTAGAATTGTAGCCTAGTAATCTCCGTGGCGCATCCTATAACTGCTGTAGTGTGATACATTAGTTCAGTAGGTGTTCTAATCACAGACATGGCAAGTGTGTGTCTGTCTGTTTGACTCTGTCTGTGTAGAGAGCAATGCTTTTTAGGGTAGTCACACTTCCTACAATTCAAATGCTCAAGTTTGGTAAGGCTGCTGATGTCATCCACCTAGAAATACACCTCCATGAAGGTTGTAGCCCAGTAATCTCCATAGCGTGCCCTATAACTGTGTACTACTGTAGTGTGATGCATTAGTTAAGTAAATGTTCTAATCCCAGACTTGGCAAGTGTGTGTGTGTGTGTGTGTGTGTGTGTGTGTGTGTGTGTGTGTGTGTGTGTGTGTGTGTGTGTGTGTGTGTGTGTGTGGCTGTCTGTGTAGAAAGCAATGCTTTTTAGGATAGTCACACTCCCTACAATTCAAATGCTCAACTTTGGCAAGGCTGCTGATGTCATCCACCTAGAAATACACTTCTGGGAATGATGCAGCCCGGTCATTTCCATAGCACATGCCATTACTGTGTACTGCTGTAGTGTGATATAGAACTCTGGTGGGGTTCTATTCCCACCCATGGCAGTTCTGGATGTTTTGTGTGTGTTTCAATGTCTGTGTAGGGAGCAATGCATTTTAGGCTAGTCACACTCAGTACATTTCAAATGCCCTACTTTGGCAATCCTGCTCATGTCATTCATTGTGAAATACACCTTTGGGGAAGGAGCTCTCCAGTAATCCCTGTGGTGCGTCCTACAACAGTTCCATGCTGTAGTGTGATATAGACCTCTGTTTAGGGTTTTATACCCACACATGTCGGTTGTGGATGTTTTGTGTGTGTGTCAATGTCTGTGTAGGGAGAAATGCATTTTAGCCTAGCCACACACTACAATTCAAATGTCCTACTTTGACAATCCTGTGCTGGAAATCACGGAGCTCCAATAAGTGATCTACCTCCTAGGTCAGCTAATAGATGACTACCACAACCAAATGTAGAATATTTTCTAAATAAACAGTATCCAAGAGTATAATTGCACCAACCACTCGTTATTAACTCCTCTGTTGGAGTACGACCAGCTGTCCTTCTGTTGGACAAACAGTTTCTTTCACCAATTTCCACCAAACACTTCCAAACTACTTCGTTTCTTTAAGCGTGACAGCCAACATATATTAGCGTTTGTGCCCCAAGGTGCACAGATATAAATCCTGCTTACCGCTCCGATATACTGTGAAGCAAACAGGATTTATCTCCTCACGCAAATTGCGACCGGCTGTCTTTGCCTCTAAACTTCACATTGTTTTTCAGGGACTTCCAACAATGATAGACGGCTAAAATTTTTTTATTGTTGCACAAAACCATCCATAAAATGCTTGTACTTCCTGTGACATGGAAGTTCAGCCAATGAACACAAAAACGTACATTAAACGTAAAATAATAAATAGTGAAACTTGATTTAGCGTGTACCATGTATAAAACACATCAATTCAAAATACGCTAATTTGGTGAATTGTCCATAAAAAATTACCTGGAATGCTATTGATAATCCAATGAACTTCGGTTAAGCGCTTTCACTCAATAAATCTTGAGCTTCTTCAGAACATCCCAGTAAAAAAACCTTCGTCTTTTAAAACTTATTTGGTGCCAATTTCAAACCAGGTCCCAACTTAAAGCTACAATGTATTTTTAAAAAACAATTGTCTATACTCATAAGAATACATATGTAAAAATACTACTTAACAATATATATTCCTAACCAACCACACTATCCAATATTTGTAAAATATATTGTATAAATATAAAAAAATAAAAGTAAAAATAGAAATACATGTAAGTACAAATGCATTCCCATAGCAGTAAATAAATATACATGCTCATATATTAGATGAACTCATAATTCTATTAGAAAACTACTATAATTTCAACATGTACATCATTTAAATTTGTTACTGTCTGATGGACTGTGGAACACCCTTAGAATTTATACATATATAAATGTTCAAACGTATTTGTGCTACGTATTGACTTCTAATATGGCCTTTAGAGAGATGTTATCATTTAAACCTGGTGGAGTGGTGGCATCTACAAATATTTGCCACCATGCTTCCTTATAACTTAGTACTTTCTTGTTGCTCCCTCCCCTGGGATCATGTTTAACACTGTCTAACAGGCCATATTTGAAATGGTGTTCCTCGCCACTAATTTCTATGTGTTTATACAGTGCATTTCTTTTGTCCTTTTTCTTTGTACAATATATATGTTCATAAATTCGCCTTTTTAAATTTCTCTCTGTTTTCCCCACATAAAAATTGAAACATATTTGACATATTGCAATATATATTACCATTCTAGTGTTACAATTACCCTTAATAAATCTGATGTTAGATCTCATTGCATTGTTTAACACTAGTTTTTTATTTTCAATGATGTACCTACATTGACTACACGCACCACACTTGGATGTATGTTCATTACTATATGTAGATATCTCCTTGTTATACAAAGTTCCCTTTTCCATAATTCTTTTGATGTTAGCACCCATCTTGTATACAAAACCTGGTTTTTCTCCTACTACATTATTTATTGTCACATCATTGTACATAATGTGCCAATGATTCTTAATGCTCTGTATAATATAATTGGCATGTGGACTGTAAGTTAAAATCAAAGCCCTGCTCCTGCTTTCATTTTGTTCACTAAATTTGGTCATTTCTTGCTGAGTTAAATTTGTATTATTATTTCCTAAACCTAATAATGGCTTGTAAGTATTATTCCAAAGACTTTTTACATATGTGTCAACGTCATTCAATAACCTTGATGGATATCCCCTGTCTAAAAACATCTTGTGTATACATTTGATCTCATCTTCTAATGTATTGAGCGCTGTTGTCATTCTTATAGCTCTTATACATTGGCCTTTATATATATTCCTCTTTAATTTTTCAGGATGGCAGCTTGAATATGATAAATAATCATTAGAAAAGGTGTCCTTTCTATAAATTCTAGAATGCAATACATCCCCTTCTTTGTAAACTAAAGTATCCAAATAGGGTAAGCCAATCTTGTTATAAGCATGTGTAAATTTCAAACAATCGCTACTCTGATTGAGATAGCGAATAAACTCTAATAATTCCTCTTCACCTGATTTCCATATAATGTAAATATCATCCAAAAATCGAACGTAATGTACAATATGTTGAGAATATGGGCTGGTAAACAGGTTGGTATCTTCCCAGTCAAGTATGACCAGGTTGGCATATATGAGAGCACAAGCTGCTCCCATAGCTACCCCCCTGGTCTGCCGAAAATACTCTCCCTCAAAGTAAATGAAATTGTAATCCAAGATGATATCCAACATTTCTATTAACAAACTCACTTCATCCCACTCAATTCCAGCGTATTTCCTAATACTATTTGCAAAAGCCTCTAAACCTTCAATTTTTGGTATACAGGAAAAGAGGTCAATGACATCAATGGTAACAAACATGTAGTCATCATTCCATTTTTGTTTAGGATAATTTCTTAGAAAATCCCAGGAGTCTTTTGCTAAATGGGGTACATATTTATAAATATGTTTCAATTTGATGTCTATATATTTACCCTTAGCGCTTAACCGAAGTTCATTGGATTATCAATAGCATTCCAGGTATTTTTTTATGGAAAATTCACCAAATTAGCGTACTTTGAATTGATGTGTTTTATACACGGTACACGCTAAATCAAGTTTCACTATTTATTATTTTACGTTTAATGTACGTTTTTGTGCTCAGTGGCTGAACTTCCATGTCACAGGAGGTACAAGCATTTTATGGATGGTTTTGTGCAACAATAAAAAAATTTTAGCCATCTATCATTGTTGGAAGTCCCTGAAAAACAACGTGAAGTTTAGAGGTAAAGACAGCCGGTCGCAATTTGCGTGAGGAGATAAATCCTGTTTGCTTCACAGTATATCAGAGCGGTAAGCAGGATTTATATCTGTGCGCCTTGGGGCACAAATGCTAATATACGTTGGCTGTCACGCTTAAAGAAACGAAGTAGTTTGGAAGTGTTTGGTGAAAATTGGTGAAAGAAACTGTTTGTCCAACAGAAGGACAGCTGGTCGTACTCCAACAGAGAAGTTAATAACGAGTGGTTGGTGCAATTATACTCTTGGATACTGTTTATTTATAAAATCGTCTACATTTGGTTGTGGTAGTCATCTATTAGCCGACCTAGGAGGTAGATCACTTATTGGAGCTCCGTGATTTCCAGCACTGGGTTGTGTTTTGTGTCTTACTTTGAGAATCCTGCTGATGTCATCCAATGTGATATACACCTTTGGGGATGCAGTAGTCCATTAATCTCCGTGGGGCGTACTATAACTGCATAGTGCTGTAGTATAATAAAATAGGTAGTTAGGGGTTCTAACTCTCAGACATGACAGGTGTGTGTGTGTGTGTGTGTGTGTGTGTGTGTGTGTGCTTGTATCTCGTATCCTGTGTGGAGGTGGGTGTGAGTGTGTGACAACTGTCTCCAATGTGGAGTGGGTTTTGCAAATTTCTTATATGGTGTCCCTAGTATATATCACAATGTCCACTGTACAGGTATAACAGATGTGAAATAGCTGAGAGGCTGGGGTGCAAATCCATACCCATACATTTGACATCAAGGCCAGGCAATCACAGTTAGCAACCCCAGTATTATCCAGAGCACACTCTCAACCCATGTCTCATACACACAAACACACACACACACACACACACACACACACACACACACACACACACACACACACACTCACACACACACACACACACACACACACATGCTTAGGCAACAGTCAATATGTGGGTGGTACACTGCATATTGACCACTGATAGTAACTATGGAGTGATTGCAGTGGGCTACAGAGGGCATGGCACCCTGTCCATCTGTCCAATAGGCATGTATATGCAGACAGTGCACTTCCTCATGTTCCCCACTGGACACCTGCAACACCTGTGCTGCCATCACATGTGACTCATAAAGGATATACCATGCCTGAAAACATGCCCTGTATGGCCAGATGCCACTGACACCAGGGAATGCCATTAGCATTCTATCAATGTAGGTGCAGGGTAAACCTGCTGTCCATTACAGTTCCCGCCACAGGTGGCCAAGACTGGCACATCTGATGACAATCTGTGTACACATCATGGGCCAGACACCCCAGGTACAGTTCCACATGTCACTGTACATGCATGTGGGAGGTGTGCACATCCCAAACACCGTCCATGTCATGGACTAAGGAACACATACATGGCAACTGATGCACAGCATTGGCCGCACACAATACTCACCCAGGTGACTGGATGGGGGATACAATACCCACATGTGTGGGCAAATGCAGAAACTACAGCCCTGAGCCACAATGCAGACCATTGTCATGTGGCCTGATGCCAAGGTATACCCATCACCTAGCCTTGTATAGCCATCTGGCGCAGTCGACCACCACACACCCGTGCAGAAATTCACCCACGCATGTCAGTACTGGCAACCTGTGTGTTTTTATATATGTTGTATGATGTGTATGATCACTTCCACACTCACTACAACCCCCACTGGTATACTGAAGCATGTTGTCTGATTTCAGACACCTCCCCATACCCTTTGCCCATATAACCTCCATATGACCCGTGTGGTGCATGTGATACCTGCACAGTAATGTGTTGTGGCAATCTCATTAGTGATGAGCTGTAATCCTGGCCCTGTCAAGTGTGTCAATGTGTGTGTGTCCCTGTGAGAGTGTAGCTGTGTTGATGCTGGCACCTGTTCATGCAGAGAGGCATGTGTATTTCACCTACCAGATAGCTACAATATCCCTGTTGCAGATGTCACTCACCATCACATATATGTTCTGAGGGCTTCACAACAGGTAACCTATGTGATGCATCCAATAACTGCATAGAAGTGTGCTAGCACTACATAGTCATCAGGGGTTTGATACCCTGTACTGGTAGGTGTGTGACACAAACATACTTACGTTTTACACTCCCACCCCTCACTGACTTGTCTTTGCCTCTATCTCACTCCCTCACTGGTGGATGTGGAGACCAACACCTGCTTTGCTTAGGCAGCAGCATATGTATTTTAGGTAATGCTCATGATCAGCTGATGGCCTCTGCACAAATTGCAGCCCTCCCCTAGCTGATTGCATTTGGAACAGCTGTGGTAACATTCCCATAGCCAATTGCATGGAAACAAACACCAATATCTAGGAACATCATGTTGGTGTTGGGCCTTTTCATTCACTGTGAGCAAGAACTCAATCTGTTGTTTGGAAAACAGCATCTCAGATGGATTGGGGATTTACCTTTGACAACATACACTGTGGAAACAGGCCAACATACAGGAGAGGGATGTACCTGGCCTGACTACAGACTGTAAGTGCTGCTATACTGCATTCGGAGTAATGTTGGTTTAACATGGTGTGTACAGATATGGCTGTCCTATGTGTATTAATATCTGCCATGTCAGTTCTATGTTTATGAGGACTCCCTATCTGTAGGGTCATCAGCAAACTGGGCAGTGTGTGGTGCCTTTGGTTTTATGTGTTACCCACAGAACATGTATCTGTGAACTGCAGAAGGTAGTGTGAGGATTGCAGTCTGTAGATGGTGAAAGCCATGACAGTTACTGACTTCATATCCCTCATAGGACATATGTTGCGACAAACCCTGTTACAACAGTAAATGCATAATGTTATCACAGCAACATGCCAATATTGGCCCTGTGTACGTGCTTCCAGCCACAACTCTGTCAACCTTTGTACATATGTCATGCATTAAAAGGTGCACATGTGCTGTACACCATGATTAGTGTCATCATATCTGATAACAAGCCAGTGAGATATCAGATTGCTACACATGTTATGTACAGTAGGGGTTATATTTGATGACATAACCTGGACATTTTGTGGTTCTTTGTACAGTACTAAGGTCTGTGTACTTATGGCGAATGTCGACAGTGTGTGTATTGTTAATATGTACCTTGGCCTGTGTACAGACTGTGGTAGATGTCATTGTTCTAGGTCCCATCCTGTCTGATGTTACATGCTGCTCTACTGTATGTTACCATATAGGCTTACATGTTTGTAGGGCCATACACACACACACATGTCCCATACCACAGACAGGCATCAGGCCACACTGTGTAGCGGCCCAGTATATGTAGGGTTAGTGTGTGAGTGGCACATATGAGGATGGTGGTGGACAGATAGTCCATATACTGTAATATTATGCTAGCTTACCATATGTGGCTGTGGCTGTGCTCACATTGGTTGTGGTTATGCACTTTCACACAGGTGTATCTTACCTTGTGCTGTGACATGCCTGTAGAGCCTGCCATATATGCAGGTACATGTGCAGTCCCCCATAGGAGATGTATACCAGTGTTGAGCCAGTCTGCCTGTAGCCTACATAGTGCTTTGTTACATGCCTAGCAGCTTAGTGTACTTATGCAGTGAGATGTCATGTCCAGATACTTGCCAGATGTACTGCTGCTGGGCCTCCCTTTACAATCATGTATGTCAGACAGAGCGGTGGGATGCTGTACAGATGTATCTCAATATCTAGTGGGTAGTATGTGGCCATGGCACCTCTGTACCAGCAGTTATTATGTGTCAGGACAGACAGGGGTGTGTGAATGCATAACCTATGGGGGCGAATGTATACCGTCATTATGTGTTATACCCTTCTACATGGCTGTTAACATCCATTATGTCAGACTTGGTCCACATGTTCTGCACTAGGGGGTTCTGTGTATACCTCTGGACTGTACAGAGTGTGTCAGAATGTCCACATCTATTGGCCACTTTCGCTGCTGTAGTACACAGGAGCATTACGTGCTTGCAGTGGTACTGTACTATGATGTCCTTAGGATGTCTGTCAGTAGCCAATGGCGCAC
The DNA here is from genome assembly GCF_019279795.1 of Protopterus annectens. Classification (NCBI taxonomy): domain Eukaryota; kingdom Metazoa; phylum Chordata; order Ceratodontiformes; family Protopteridae; genus Protopterus; species Protopterus annectens. The sequence goes on along the minus strand of NC_056741.1, from coordinate 395,136,467 downwards.
ATGTGAAAAGCAGATGTGACCTCCCACACACACCATGTCTGTAAAGACAATCCCTATTACAGTAGCAATAGTCTACTAATATACCTGCTATACATACCTGACATCCCCTTGCACTATGATGTTGGGACTATAGGGGCTGAGGTAGGGATACACCCCATGTTCAGGACATATGGTGAATATATATGTACATATGATTATCCAGATATCTATATAGATAATAACAGCAGATAAGAATGACATATATAACCGCAGGCACCAGCAATGGTGGTGAGGGGCCCAGTCAACATACGTGTAATATGTAGATAAATATGCATATACACACCCAGATATATACATATATAGAGCATTATATGTCTACACATATACAGACAGTGATACATATGCACATATACATATACCACATTGCCATTCCTGCCAGCAGTCCACTGCTGTTGTATCCCCCACACATACGGTGGGGCTGGGGCCATATATGTGTTGCCTTCACCTACACAATACATGTTTGCCCATATGCACTTCAGAGACCAGTGTATGTAACAGTGGTATATGGCCCTGTATTATTGAGTCTGGGGGTGTGCACCATACATAACCTAGGCTGTTACAAAATGTGGGGGTATCAGGGGTGAGCTGCCTTAAGGTATCTGTATGTACAGTACCATACATTTCACCTATCTTGACATTACTTACATAAAGTGTGTTACTGCAGGCCTACTGCCTCCTGCCATACAGACTGTTCTATTTGCCAGTGTGCCTGTGATGGTGTCAGTTATGCCTTGTTATGTAACAGTTACATCCCATTTGGTCAACTGAAGTCTTTACCACCTAGTGATTGTGTACAGAGTGTAGATAGAGGCTGCTGGACTATACACCTGCATCACTTACTGTTGATTGTGTGGTATCCTGTGGCCCAGTCTGTCTTCACTATTGTACGATTTGAGGGCTTGGCCTGGACAGCAACAGTTGTGAACCTTTCCAGACTACTGTATTAGTATAATGGTTTCACAGTTGCATTACTCTGTTTATACGGATGTCAGTGTCTGAACAGCTATATGACATGGCATATAAAACTGTAATAGTACACAAATAAAGGTTTTCCATTTCTGCAAACCTGTGTGTGGTGTTTTATCCTATGACCTATCTGTGGGTATATGTTACAGGCACCAAATGTCATTTGTATGGGTGGCTCATCCAGTGTCCAGTTGTTAGGGTGTTAACTGTGGGCATAATGGCTGTTCCATATTATGTGCGCCTACTACATAAGTATCTTACCGTACATATCTCTGCTTGTGTATGTGTAGTCACATGTATATATAAATATATATATATATATATATATATATATATATATATATATATTACATGTGTCCAGTGGACACATGTGAGAAATGCACAGATATGTATGGGGCGAAATTTTTTTGTGGGAACAGATTGCCCTTTTTTTTTTTTCAGGTGAGAGTGGGATGTTGGAGAGGGGTAGTAGGTATATTTGGGGAGGTAGGTTGGGTAGGTTAACAGACAAGACACACAATACACATACAGGGGCTGTATATGACACATGTGGGGTGTAAACACCTTGATGGGGAGGGGTGGTGGGATATCGGAAGCCCACAAGCCCCTTAGTGGTAACAGTGGGACTGAGGTCCCCAACCATGGGCAGTCACCACTGCACCTTCACAGCCCCGAAGGTGGCTGTGCTGAGAGTTTAGCTGCAGAGCCATGCTGACTCTCTAATCATGACACACGGCCCTTGAGCTGGTGTGGAAGATCACCAAACTGCTTGTTGATCACTCTACACACCACAACTCAGACCTGCCGACAGGGTGACAGGTTCCTGTCCATGCCCACTCCCGAGGGGGGCGAGCCCCATCCCCTGAGGTGGTTCCACCCAAAGGGGGGCAGGACCAACAGACAGGGAGGTCCGGGGTTGGGCCCCAGACATGCTGGTGCCCGGTGCCATGGCCAGCTGAGGTGGGTCAGGTGAGTCCGCTGGGACCGGCCTTCCCAAGTGTGCTATAGTGTTTAGATTTCCTCATCATATATGGGTTAGTAATAGTCAATACATTCCAGGGTTAGGTATAACAGCATGCATAGATATTCCCATTAACCCAGACACCAGATACAGAACAGTTGCATAGCAAACAAAACACATGCATATATGGGACCACAGTGGTAATAAGAACAGCATGCAGGTCCGTTGATGGCACCATGCCAGCAATGTTGGAATAATTCAATATGGCACATGCATAGGAACCATTAAAATATTTATCAAACAATTGGACATTATCAGTCATTACATACCAGTTGGGGTGGGTATGTTGATTACTGGGGGGGGGGGGGAGATGTCAATTAACAAGTAGTATATTCCTGTAGTCCACATTACTTTCCTAGTCAGTGCTGTTATCTGTACCTTACAAGTCTTACTACACTACCCTATAGCCTTAATTTGGACAGTGATATGGGTGTCGTCATCATTACACATGAACCAGTTTTACCTGCAGTATACACCTCTTACCTGGTATACCTGTGGAGGGAATGTTTGTTAACACTGACTAACTGTTTTTACACATACGCCCATATTCTGAGTTGATTTTTTGCACTATGCTATCCAACTCTTTCTGCACAGACTCTGGTCATGTGTTGACCACATGCTGGTGTGCCTGGACATATATAGAATATTGCCCTCTTCCACCTTTAGTGACCAGACACACACATATACATGCTTTCCTACACAGTTATATTATGTAGCACAGTGTGGGTCACAGTGGCCAGTAATACTTTATTATTCAGAGATACTGCAACACTCACAATCCCCTACAATACCAGAGTGGACAGTACCCGTACAGGTTATATCGGTCTGTATTTCTCAGCACAGTGTTTGTATCCAACATAGCTGTGGGAGCAATGTTTGTTAGCACTACCTGACTGTTGCCATACAAAGTTCCGGATTACACCTTAGTATTATGCACATACATCTTACTCTGTCACTGTACACATTCTGGTCACAGCTTGACAACATGGAAGTGTAGATAGGACATAATTGAAATATTACTCTCCTAACAGTTTTTGGGGTTGCTACAATGACAGGTGTGTTTTCATGACGGGTGACAATCACTTGTATTCCCTGTTTGCTGGCTACACATCTGGGATCATCCCATAGACTTACCAGGGGGACAGGCAGCAGATATGGGCACATATACTGGACATTCTGGCCTCATGTGTACAGTTGTGGGATATGAATCTGTATGCAGCCTAATTCCACTCCCAGGATTCAGATCATGGCTGTGCCTGCTACAAATTAAACACTGTCCATCACAGTTGTGTCTACTATATAGATATTGCTGTACATCCCCAATCTGCTTTCTGTCTTATTAATCCCCTGAGCTTATGCATTCTGACCTTGTATAACAATACTCTTATAAATATTTCCTAGACAGCTATATGTTGTAGGACAGTGTGGGCAACAGTGATGTGTAATACCTCATTATTTAGAGCAACTGCATATCATTCTTGTGTTTCCGGGCACAGTGTTGGTATCTGACAGACCTGTGGGAGGAATGTTTATTAGCACTACCTGAATGTTCCCACACACAGTACCAGGTTCCACATTACTATTATGCACATACATCTCACTCTGTTACTGTACATACTCTGACCACAGCTTAATAAGTTGGACTGTAAATGAGACATACATGGCTTCTTAGTCACATAAGGTATTGGGGAGTTGCTAGTGTGCCAGGTTTGTTGGCATAGATGTGTGTCAATCAGTTGTATTTTTTGATTGCTGCCTATACGTCTGGGATCATCCCACAGATTTCCCAGGGGGACAGGTTGATGGGCAATAGATATGGGCCACTTTAATAGACATTCTGGACATATCTGTACAGTTGTGGGGTATGATTCTGTATGCAGACTACTACCACTGGGAGGATTCGAACTGTGGCTGTGTGTGCTAAAAGAACAACAGTTCACATCTCAGTTGCATGTGCTATTTGATTTTTGTTGTCTGCCTTTTCTCTGTTTACTGTCTATGTGCTTCTCAGTTGTACTAAATGGCTTCTGGGGATTACACCTGTCATACACAAGCAATCATACACATTCAATTTATGGTTCATGGTGTGGTTAATAGTGCTTAATACAACAGTGCTATTACATGATTGCAAATCTACATTACCATATGATACCAGAATATACACATGCAGTCCAGCAGTTAGACCTGTTTTGTCAGGATATTACACTTTTATTGACATACAAACAATATGAGACTCTTCCTGCCATATTCTCTAGTGTATGCTGTACTTGCCTTGAACAATACAGGTTTTATACTAGCAGTTAATTTATTACTAATTTTATTTTTATTTCCTATGACAGTAAAAGCATGAGTATTACTGACATGCCTTGCATCGCAACCTCGCCATGCGGCTGATGTGCGCCTCCCAGTTTACAGCCCACTCCATTGCAGCTGTGGGGGACATAAGAGGAATATTGAGCCATACCTATCCATGATATACCTGAGCTGGCAATTATTACACACATACTGGGGTGATACTTACACATGTCTGGAACATCACCTGATGCTCTAGCCTCTTGGAGCCACTCCTCAAAGAGGTCCCCCTTCTGCCATTTCAGGTCAGCATAGTGGTGCGTGACCTGCTCACCAGTAAAGGGTATGCCAGTGACACTAGTGAGGTCACGGGCAATATGGTCCCAGGCCTCCGCCTTATATTGGGAGCCTTGGTACTGGCCCTGCAGCAGTCTCTGTGCATGGTCTTTAACTAGGGGTCCTGCCATGACCTTGGACTCCTGGATGCACCAGCGCTGTGCCCAGAAGTGCACTCCTTCTCCCCTTACAGCCACAGTGCCTGCAAGGGGAAGCTACAACCAGTTATGAGATGTATTCCTGCCTCTTGGGTTTAAGTAGGGCCAATTTCCCACAATTTTCTGTGATCGGCCGGTTTAGAAAAGGCTAAGCTATGGGCAACCTAAGGTTGGCATTGTTTAAAGAAGTATACCACTGGGAACAAAGAGTTAGCTGGTGTACACATTGCTCACACCTCCTAAGCTGGCCTGTGCAATGCTTAGCATTGCTTACATTAGACCTTCATTATAATGCCTTTCTGGTATTGTGTTATTATTCATTACACCTTATATGTATGTCTGGTATCCCTGATTGATGTGTACATACACTCTGAGGGGTCCTTGTGTTTTATTGGGGACTTCAACACCCTATTACAATTACACCTCACTTCTGGGCTTACTTCTGTACTCCAGTTCACATATTTATGTTATGTTGTTGGTTATGGCACATATGACTGTATACTGATGCCTTTCACAGGTTCAGTTTGGTTATACTATGGTGATGACTTGTTTGCTACTACCTCATTCTTCTGTACTTCTGTGATGGCTTGGTGGATAACTACTGTAACTATGGTGTATAGGGTCCTGGGTTCAAGACTTGCATGGCTGTTTATTTTGTTGATGGGCAGAACAAGGGCCATTGGATACAGAGTGATTAAGGTACATTTGAGCAGTTGTAAGCGGGTTTGTATGACGGTAAGCACTGCTAACCTGCCGTTACATCTGCTTACAGAGCGTTAGCTTTAGAAGTGCTTAGCCAGTGGAGGCATTGCTTACCACTGTGCAAATGGGCTTAAGGCTGCTTACTAGTGTTTAAATATGCTTACTACTGCTTATTTGTACTTACACCTGCTTACTAGTGCCTTATTCATTATGACACTGACACCTCACATGTGCATTTACTGCAGTACTCCAGTTCATAAATATATGTTATTTAGTGGGTTATGCAACAAAAATATTGGTCATAACGTGCTTTGCCATGTAAAATGGAATGTGCTGCAGTGAGACTTGTACCGGGAATGCCTGCTCGTAAGGCGAATGCTCTGCCCACTACACTATTGCTATGCTGCTTCATTTGCATATAGCTTCCTTGTTATCCTCTTCAGCTTTTTAAGCTGCTTTAACCATAGTTAAGCGATGAGCACCCCCGCGCACCTATGGCTAGCTGTAATTGGATTTTTAAAAAAAAAAAGGGTTTCTTCATTTTATTTCTACATTCTGTTGCTGTTATACACAAGGGGGACTGTTGGTGGGGATATGCGGTCACCTGTGAGCAGTCTCCCTCATTGCATACCCCTTTCTGCTGTTCTATATTGTGGGGCATGTTTATTATGAGAGCTCTGCCCTCAGACATGCCCCCTACACTCTTACATGCTCCATGTAAGCCTAGGAGCTCGGACAGTGCTCATCATTAATATGCATGGCGTGCTGCCATCCTGCTCCTAAATGGTCACTTCCATGCAGGACTAAGCTAGTCCTGCACGGAAGATTAGTAAATCCGGGGGACTGTCTCTTATTTTCATGCTCCTCAATCCACAGAGCACATGCAACAGCATTTCTATGTTTTACTATTGACATTTTATATATATATATATATATATATATATATATATATATATATATGTGTGTGTGTGTGTGTGTGTGTGTGTGTGTGTGTGTATAAAAATATATAATATATATATATATATATATATATATATATATATATATATATATATATATATATATATACACACACACATATCCGTATCTACATATATCTAGCTAAGGCACTGCAGGCTGAGAAATATAATGGTCAGAGAAACACCCAGATACCAGAATTCTGTTTTCCTGAATCCTGGCTCAAGAAAGGATTGTACTGTGTAGTCTCCAGAGAATTTAAAACTGAAGGAATAAAACAGGTTGGAAGATGTCCATGAAGTATGATGTGTGGAAGACATCCTTCTTGCCAGAATGGGGATGTGATCTGTTAAGTGGAACGTGCCTGTGTATGTTAAGCCTGATAGCTTTCTTAAAATATTTGACACACCTGCCCAAAAGAGTGAACGCTAATAACTTGTAATGAAAAAAATAATAAAACGTCACCAAGGTGGAAGCAGCCACAATGACAAACAGAAGAACTTTATTGTAAAAACACTGTCATTAAGCACTTACACCCTGTTACCCCAGGACTTCTTCAGAGTGACAAAATACTACAACAATCCTGTTAAATACAGGAAATAACATCACCTGATCACATAATTAACAAATCATGCACTAAAATACATTTTAGGAACCATAGCATTGTTGTAATTAAAGCTGCTGTCTTTATAGGACCGGTTGTTCACCTCAGATCCATTAAAAGGTATACCCAAACTGCCTGGAGTTGGATGGAGACTCAGCAATTCCATCTGGGTATTGGTTAAAGTGGGCTGTTCCCTATTACCGGCAAACAGAACTTTCTGTTGTTTTATAAGGATAGCAGTTCCTCAACTTTTTGAATAAGCCCCTCCATGTACAGAATGGCAGCAAAAAAAATGGGGCGATAAAACTTAATAAAACATGTCAAGGGACTTCACTGGATAGTGTTTTGGTACTTCCTTATAATACTGAAGCCTTGAAAATTAAAGCTGTTGTTAGCATCACATGGGATTTGATTATTACCCCCAAACTTAAAAATATTATAGGGACCAGACCATGAATTGCTTTTACTAGGGGTGCTAACCTCAAAAATTTGTTAGAAAAACATATAAGTAACCAAAGGTTGATTTCTAAAATGTCAAAATGTAATATGTGTAGAGCCTGTAAATATGTGAATTCTGGTCCATACGTGGCAGTAGATAGTTACCAATGTACTATTTCATGCCCTGGAAACTGCAATTGTAACATTAAGATGGTTGTTTACATGGCCACTTGCATGTCCTGTTCAGCTTTTTATGTGGGCAAAACCACTAGAAAACTAAAGGATAGGATATTAGAACATATAAGGGACATCAAAAACAAGAAGAAAGAAAGTGTATTATTTATTCATTTTTAGAAATGTGTTAGCTTCAATAGGTTCTTGTTTTTTATCATTGATAGGGTGACTGATTTTGTTAGAGGGGGAGATTTGAAATTGAACTTGGAGAATCTTGAAATGGAATGGCAATACAGGATGAATGCCACAGTTCACCCGAGTATTAATGACAATATATCTTTAAGTTCGGTTTTAAGAATAAGAGCTAGGCAGATTTAATGGTTACTGCATATATTTGTAGTATTTTATATGTTTTTATTCATACATTAATACATAATTTATGAGTTTTAACATTACCTTTTAGAGGAATTTGTCAACAATTATTTGAATTTTATAGATAATATACATGGAAAGTATTAGGAAGTGGGCTTACAATGTATTTTAGTACATGATTTGTTAATTATGGGATCAGGTGATGTTACTTCCTGTATTTAACAGGATTGTTGTAGTACTTTGTCACTCTGAAGAAGCCCTGGGGTAACAGGGTGAAAGTGCTTAGTGACAAGTGTTTTTACAATAAAGTTCTTCTGTTTGTCATGTGACTGCATCCACCTTGGTGGGTTTTTATTATTATTTTTTCATTACAATTTCTTAAAATGTTCTGTGGAAACTTCTGTAAGCTGATGTGAAGATGTGAACTTTATTTTGTTATTTCAACTGTTTGGTAAAGTGAAGACATTTTTACAGCTACTCAGTGTAAATGAACACATTATACCTTCTGAGAATGTTGTTTTAGGGACTTATTTATTATCATTAGTACCATTAAATGGTACACTGCTGGATTACAGCTGGCAGAAAAAAGTTTTTATACAAAATGTAATTTTAAGAAGTTACCTGGATAGTGCACTCTGCCTGAGCTTCTGCTTTTTTCCCATCTGAAAAAATGTATTATCTTGTGAAAGTGTCCTACATGAGTTTTTTCTTTCACATCCATGAATACAAACTCTGCTGAAGGCACATATCATATAGGAAATGTCTATTGTTTGCATATGTGCTAATGAAGCTTAAGTCACGAAAAGTGCCCTCAATGATTAGTCCAGCATACTCTCAACTAGTCATTGAGATTAGTCTTTCTGAACACTAATATACCACATCATTTAATTATTTTTCCTTTGATCATCTTCCAAATGGATGTAAGGTGACAAACCCCCGGATTTACTAAACTTCCATGCAGGACTAGTTTAGTCCTGCACGGAGGCGCCCATTTAGGAGCAGGACGGCAGTGCGCCATGCATAGTAATGAAGGCTAGCTGGCTGAGCTCCTAGGCTTACACAGAGCCTGTACGAGTGCAGGGGGTGTGTCTGAGAGCAGAGCCCTCAGAATAAACACACCCCTGTGATGTCAAACAGCAGAAGCTGTTAAGAAATGAGCGAGATCGCTCAGAGGTGTCCCCATATCCCCACCAACAGACCCCTACATGTACAACAGCAACAGGACATATAAAGTAAAGATGAAACCCATCTATAGCATTTAAAACACAGATCAAAGCTAACCATAGGTGCACAGGTGTGCCCATCACTTAGCTACAGTTAACGTAGCTGAAATAGCAAAAGGAGGATAAAAAGCAGGATATGTGCAAAGGAAGCAGTACAGCAATATTGTAGTGGGCAGAGTGTTCGCCTCACGGGCAGTCAATCCCGGTTCAAGTCCCACTGCAGTACATTCCATTTCCATGTCAAATACTGTTTTGATCAATGTATTTAGTTGTACAACCTAATAAATAACATATATGTGTGAACTGGAGTAGTAAGCAGTGCAATGAATGATAAACCCATACACTTGCCAAATCCACCCCCCCCCCCCAAGGACCAGTAGGCTATTACTGTTGAAAATAGATCAGTAGTAAGGATAAATGAGCACGAGTAAGCAAGTGCAAGTCTGTTTGCATGATGGGAAGCAGTGCTTACACAGAGTAAACAATAGTGAGGCTAACCATGTGTAAGCGGATGTCACCAGAAGTTAGCAGTGCTTACCATTGCCCAAACCCACTGACAACTGCGTAAAAGTGCTTTAACCACTCCGTATCCAATGGACCTCGTTCTGGCCAGCAACAAATTAAACAGTCCCTGCAAGGCCCGAACCCAGGAACCTGCACACCATAGGCAATGTGATTTACCACTAAGCCACTGCAGATATACATAACCCTAACGTTTCCACAAACATAGCATCCAGCAATACCATTTAAAATTACAGGACATGTAGCTAAATACGTAGATGTATGTGTGTGTGTTTATATATCTATAACTAAATAGATATATACCTCATCCTCCCTGTATTACATATGTATACATATATAGACATACATATATATATATATATATATATATATATATATATATATATATATATATATATATATCCACATATAGATATATACATATGCAGACATCCATACACCTATATGTCGTTAGATATAAATACAGCAATATATATATATATATATATATATATATATATATATATATATATATAAATATCCATACACCTATATGTCGTTAGATATAAATACAGCAATATATATATATATATATATATATATATATATATATATATATATATGTGTGTGTGTGTGTGTGTGTGTGTGTGTGTGTGTGTGTGTGTGTATATACACAGATCTATATCTATGATATGAGACAGCAGATAAGAATGACATATATAACCGCATGCACCAGCAATGGTGGTGAGGGGCCCAGTCAACATACGTGTAACATGTACCATTACCCTCCCCAGCCAAACAGGCAAAACATACAAACAAACACAAACAAAGTAAACAATCCACTGCTCCCCAAACCACAGGCAGGATACAACCAGTGGGGGAAACTCTGTGGACCCACTAAGTCTAATCTAGAAACAAAGACAGGAATGCCCCTTGCGGGACCACCCAAAAATGTTGGTTATTTGGATTGCTGTCAGTACACTGACTCATCAAGGCAGGGCACGTATGTACTCGGACTACAAGGCTGGGAAAGCCTCATGATCCATGGGTCAAGACAACGTATGAGATGGGTCCCGAGAAGTGGAGAGTGGGCAGTGTGTATTGGTGTGGTTAGACCTGATCAGCACCCAGAGAAAATGAGTGCTGCAGAGGAGGAGCTGGCGGGGGGCCTATGGGTATGAAATTATGGGTTGAGGCATGCAGGTGTTGGCTGGAGCAGTTCTAATGGGACCGTCTCGTGGATGGAAGCAATAGTGTGAACTGGGCAGAGCTGTCACCTAATGAGCAGCCATTCCCGGTACGAGTCCCAGTGCAGCAGTCTATTTTACATGGCAAAGCATGGTATAACCAGATTTGTTGTTGCAAAACCCACTAAATAACACCAAAGAACACATGGTCACAGCACCCCACTGTAGGCATGTAAGCCGTTCGAATTGGCATCACAACTTATTATTGTTATTCTCACCCCCACCCAGGGGTGTGAGTGTCCAAGTCTACCTCCAAATTCAGTGTATATGCACAGCTGTTGTTGTAGAATAAATGGCCAGCTGTGGACCTTCCCTTCAGCCTTCCTGCACATCCCTGGCTATTTCCCCTACTATCTTTCCCTCTTTGTGCCCCTTTAACACCACTTACCTAGCAACCCCTTTGTCATGTCTATTAAAGTTTACAGTTACATGTAGGTGACACCTTCTTCCCCAACTATAATGGCAGAATCTGGAACTCCCTACCACATGTATTACCTCAGCTGTCCCAAAGGACACATGTAAATAACACTTGAAGGAACACCTCAAGCACACATGGATCAGCACACGCTCACCACCTGGCTAAATCCACCCCCAACCTTACACTCTATACCCCTACATTGACTACTGAAACTGACACCTCTTGTCCTGCCTTGCATACATATCCCAACATCCTTTAAACCTTTCCTATTGCTCCCCTACCAAATTATTCCCACAGCTTACTATACAGTTACAATGTCACCCCCTCTTACCTACCTACCTACTCCTTCACTATTCTCTTCTACTCTACCACACAGGTATGGAATGACTAAACCTCACCCGAATACCTGAGTGTAACCTATCCAGAACTGTTAAACTGGAATCTAACTTCACCTTAAACTGACAATTGTCAACAGTCATACCTGACATGTAAACCTGACCCAAGCATGAATAATACCGACATGTTAACGTAAACTAAGCATGAAGAATATGTTACTTAGCTATGTTAAGTCTGTTACACTCTATAAATGTGAACATCTCCATATTACTTGTAATGTGTAGCTGGGTTTTACTGTAGAGCTCAACTCCCCGGGCCACTGCTAAAAATGGACAAGCATCCAGTTGGATTTTCCTGGTCAACAAATGTAAAATAAATACATAAAGTAGCACGAGAGTAAGTGGGAGTAAGCAGGTTTAAGCTTGTTCGGGCGACAGTAAGCCAGGCCTACACTAATTAAGCAATATAGAAGCTAACTCAGTGTAAGACGCCGTAACCGGAGGTCAGCATTGCTGACTCTCGCGCAAACCAGTGCATACTCGCTTACAAGTGCTCAAAAGAGCCTTAGTCACTCTGTAGCCAACAGCTCTCATCATGCCTAGTAACAAAATAATCTGCACTCCCAGGTTGCAACCCCTGAACCCTGCACTCTATAGTCAAAGTAAGTAACCACTAAGCCATGGCAGATACACATACAGCTGCTGTTATCACAAACATATCATCCAGCACAGTCATTCAACAGTATAGGAAATGTATGTAAGTATGCAGATTAATACCAGCAACCATTTGTACATTGCTCAGTTGCAGTATTTCGAGCAGTCTATGTGTATCATAAAAACGGTGCCTGTCCAGTCATACTATGAGAACAATAGTCTTGCATAATACTTGAGAATTATAAAAAACAGTGCATGTTGTGGGGCCGTGTGGGCATGCTTCATGCACAGAATGTCAAACTGGGATGTCGGTTCCACGGAATCAGGAGGCATGGCTGTCCAGGTGTGTGAGCAACCCACTGCTTCTCAACCCCCTGGCAGGATACTACCAGTGGGAGAAACAGTGTAGACCAGCAAAGTCTAATCTTGACACAACAACAGGTCCATCCCTGGTGGGATGAACCAAAAATTGTGAGTCACATCGATGTTTGCACCAGTACTTAAGGGCGATCAAGGCAAGGCTCGTATGTACGTGGACTTGTTCAAGAGAAATCTTGACCAATGGATGGGAGATCGCAGATATACCCCAGGGATTACCTCAGTGTCACTGCTCAACAGAGGCACAGCAAAATAATGGGTATAGTTCCCTATACTAAAGGGGTGGCGTAAGCCACAAAACTATGGGCTAGGCTTGTAAATGCCCTCGGGCAGATAGCCTAGTATGAACCTATGAACCTATGAACCTAAATGCCTGCAGATGCTTGGGTCGAGACAGTATACTGGATGAGTACCAAGACATGCAGAGAGGGCAATGTGTGAAGGTGTGGTATGGCTGGGCTAGCAACTGGAGAATGGATGGCTGCTGTGTAAGTGGAGTTCGGGGGGCAGGGTAAGGAAGCATGGGTATGACATTATGGTAGAGATATGTAAATGAAGCAGAACAGCAATAGTATAGTGGGCAGAGGATCTGCCCAATGAGCAGGCATTCCCTGTTCAAGTCCCACTGTAGCACAGTCTATTTTACATGGCAAAGCACGTTATAACCAATAGTTTTGTTGCAAAACCCACTAAATAGCATATATATATATGTATATGTATATCTATATACACATATATATATATATATATATATATATATATATATATATATATATATATATATAGGATTACCGCAAGAGATGCACATATGAAGTATCAGTGTCAGACTGAATAAGGCACTAGTAAGCAGGTTTAAGCACAAATAAGCAATAGTAAGCATATGTAAACACTAGTAAGCGGGCCTGAGGCCGTTTGCATGGCGGTAAGAAATGCCTACACTGATTAAGCAACTCTGAAGCTAACACCCTGTAAGCAGTTGTAACGACAGGTTAGCAGTGCTGACCTCCACGCAAATGTGCTAACAACTGACTAAATGTGCCTTAACCAGTCTGTATCCAACGGCCCATGTTCTACCCAGCAACAAAATAAACGGCCTCTGCTAGGCTCAAACACAGAACCCCACACACCACATGCAAAGTTATTTACCACTAAGACATGTCAGATACACATAACCCTGATGTATTCAAAACATATCAACCAGCCCAGTCATTCAACAGTACAGAGAATACATTCCGACATGTAAATGTATTTGTGTGAGTAAATATAGTAATATCTAAACAGATACAACATATCAATAGATGTAGATATCTACATATGTATATCCATAACAATATATATATATATATATATACAGCCACACATCTGTAGATAGCAATGGCAGATTGACAAATACAAATATGTCCACATGCACCGTTAATGGGGTTGGGACGCCCCAAAATAATATATGTCATGTACGAATAGGCATACCCCCCCCACACACACAGCCAAACACATCAGCCCTGCAATACACTAAAGTGTTACAGATCACATAAGCAGGACCTGACATGACATGTGCACAACATGTAAACAGTACTACAACTCACCTGTGTGATGTCAGGCCGGTATTAGTAACATAGCATGCAGTACAGTGTGGATCCCCTAGGAAATGTAAAATATGGCAGCTATCCACATCCCCAGGGTACATATACACAGACACATATATGCAGACACAGATATACATATATATATATATATATATATATATATCTATATCTAGATATATATAGATATGCATGTGACTACACAGACACACGCAGAGATATGTACAGTAAGATACATATGTAGTAGGTGCACACACTATGGAACAGCCACTATGCCTACAGTTAACACCTTAACAACCGGACACTGTATGGGCCACCCATACAAATGACAATCGTTGCCTGCAACATATGCCCACAGAGAGGTCATAGGATAAAACACCACACACAGGTTTGCAGACATGGATAACCTTTATTTGTGTACTATTACAGTTGTATATGCCATGTATTATAGCTGTTCAGACACTGGCATCCATATAAACAGAGTAATGCACCTGTGAAACAGTTATACTAATACAGTAGTCTGGAAAGGTTCACAACTGTTGCTGTCCAGACCATGCCCTAAAAATTGTGCAATAGTAAAGACAGACTGGGCCACAGGATAAAAAACTATCAACAGTAAGTAATGCAGGTGTATAGTCCAGCAGCCTCTATCTACACTCTGTAGAAAATCACTAGGTGGTAAAGACGTCAGTTGACCAAATGGGATGTCACTGTTACATAACAAGGCATAACTGACACCATCACCCATCACAAGCACACTGACAAACAGAACAGTCTATATGGCAGGATGCAGTAGGCCTGCATTAACCCAATGTATGTAAGTAGTGTAAATATAGGTGAAGTGTATGGTACTGTACATCCAGATACCTTAAGGCAGCACACCCCTGATACCCCCACATTTTGTAACAGCCTAGGGTATTTATGTTGCATCCCCCCTAGACTCATTAATACAGGCCCATATACCCTTGTTACGTACACTTGCCTCTGGATTGCATAAGGGCACACATGTATTGTGTAGGTGAAGGCCACACATATATGCTCTCAGCCCCATTGTATGTGTGGGGGATACAACAGCAGTGAACTGATGGCAGCAATGACAGTGTGATATACTCACAGCCCACTACAGAACAACCCCTGACAGCATGTCATATGTGCAAAGCTTGGTATGTAGGTGAAGGACAGAGGCTGGAACACAGGCCCATATGTGGACAACTGTTGCCATACACTAAGCAAATCACTGGTGTTACAGGATAGTCTGAAACATACTCATAGTCAGGGAATTGAGGTTAGAAACATAAATGGATGTGGCCACATACTGATAGCACTCAACACACACACTGCCAGTGAAATATCTAACACAGCACCTGTGTGGGGGACAGACAAAAGATGATAGGCACACCTCTGGCCACCAAGAGGATAGGCCCACAGTTGAGAGCTATGCAGACAGATTGCATTCCAAGGAAAACTAGTATGTACACACACACCCTGTAACACCAGTATTATACAAAGCATAACACAACTCTACTCACACTCTGTCTGCAGTTCTGAAACCTCCTACAAAAATGTAGCTAGCCTGAGTGTGCTGGTTCTCCTGTAAGAGGTATTGCTACCAGCTGTCTGTAACACTGATGCCCACACACAGAAAAGATATCCATCACACAGGAAAGGTAAAGGGACCACGCCCACATGATGTGGGGATTTATAGTAGGTGGTTGCCATGTCAGTGGTAATTGGAAGTACTACACAGCAAGCTTCATGCAGTTAGCAAGTGGAGGACACCGATAGGTGCAGAGGCCATCAACTGATCATGTGCATCACCTACTAAAGCCAGGCTGCAATCTATTCAAAGCAGCTCAATCCATTTACTGGATGGAGTGAGGGAGAGAGAGAGTGAGAGAGAATGAGAGAGTGAGAGGGAGAGGGAGAAGGAGAGAGAGAGAGAGAGAGGGACAGAGAGAGAGAGAGAGAGAGAGAAAACAAAACAAACAAAAAAAAAACAACACAGCTCTTAAGCTGACTTCACAGCAGTTTAGCCAGCTGTCATTCAAGAAGACATCATTCCCACAACAGGTAACAGGTATGTGAGGTATATATACATATAATATAATGTAGTACCTGGTCCATCATAATGGGACAGATGATGTGGAATGATTTATATGTGCCATCAGGTGTTGTTGTGATGATGCTCAACTGAACTGAAGTGTCTGTTCCTGTGTGTAGTGGGCCATAGCCGTTAACTGTGGATGTCAGAACTGACAGACAAGATGTAAGCCATCATAGTGTGTGTTGTGTAATGGGAAGTATGTATATTATGTGGCCAATAGCTGGTGGTGGAAGTAATGCCATTATGACTGACATGTGGGAGCCATGGCCCAACACTGGTAGGATACTCAGGAGAATCTGTAGTGTAGCATGCCTGAATTCCATAGGTGTATAATAGGGTTACCTGCAATCGGCCCCTACATATACCCCCCTAATGTCAGGCCATGTCTATATGTAACACCTGTCTGTGTTGTAGCAAGGCAGAACAGTGCAGCTGTGCAGGAAGGTGTTGTGAGATTGTGGAGCTGATGTCTGAATGTACCCCACATATAGGTATACATATGTGTACATAAGTCACATATATAATATTTAAATATATGTATGTATATCAGAATGTATGTCCAGAAATATACATATACCCATGTGTAGACATATATATATGTGCACATATATATGTAGTCACATATATTTACACACATATAGATAAATACCGATATGCAAATGTCAACATCTGTACAAACACACACACAAACAGATATGTATGGTAAGACATGTCCCCTATATCACTACCACAGTGATGTGTGCTATGTGCAAGGCAGCAGCACACATAACAATACAGACAGATATCTACAGCTGGCAGTGTGTGCACCATGGACGGGTATGTCACATGTTAGTCCCGTCCTAGCACCACAATGCCCCCGCCTGTGAAGTATGCAATGGGAATATGGGGAAGTATGGCAGATACACACGTCGAGGTGGTCAGGATTGGTAGATATAGAGGACAGTCTACAGGCGTGGTATGTGACATATGTGGTGTGTAAAAAACGTGAATGGTGTGTGTGGTCTGTGATGTGGATGCCCCATGGTCCCCAGTATGGCCACAATGGGAACAAGGCTCCCTCCAACTCCCACTCACAACAGCAGTCCATGTCCAGAAGGTGCCAGGTCTGGTGGCTGAGCAGGGGGAGCATGTTAGCCATGTGAATGTGTACTGTGTGCCTCAGACAGATGTAGCACATCCCTCATGTGTCTTTGTAGTCTGGTATGGAACAGACCCAGATCTGAGCTCAGGGGACAGGGACATGTTGGTGTGTGGCCAAGGAGGGTGGGCCAACATCCCCTGAGTGGTTCCACCTGAGGGTATGGCTGTAACAGTTCATGAGGAGGCCCCAGGTTGGCACACACATGTGATGTGGCCAGATATCCTGGTCAGATGGGTGTGGAGAGGTGGATCAGCTGGCCAATGGAACATATACATGTTAATGTGTCACTGTCATAGTATATATGTAGGAAGTAATTGTCTACACAATCCCAGTACATGTCCAACAGCATGCATAGAACCCCCCTATAACACAGACTGTCAGATGTGCAGCAATCTCAGAGCAGCCATACCACTGGCATATATGTAACCATAGTGGCTCTGACAATGGCATGCAAGTGAATAGTCAGTAACAGGCCCACAATTTTAGTGTCCACACAGGGGACATGGCTACAATCACATAGCAGAAGGTGTGGGACACTACACAATCTGTCCAAATGGTAGTTAAGCTGTAGCCATACCTCATGAGTTGTGTGTATAGTCTGTTGAAGCTGATATGGGGAGGGTGACAGAGATGTGTATTATGAACCTTGGTAACCTTGCCATATGAGTCACTCAGGCCTGTTCCCATCCTCATGTTTTTCAGGCACGATGGCACACAGCTGCCTATCAACTTATTCTGCAGAGGAGAATGAAGTGATAATCAAACACCTGGTACTGCAATACCAGGTCCTGTTTGGCAGAACAGCAGTGGAACAGCAGGAGCGGACTGCCCTGTGGAATTATCTCATCCACAGGGTCAATGATGTCGGCCTGCATAACCACAGTTATGAGCAGGTCTGGCATCACTGCACCAACCTGCCCATCTGCGTGCTGCCGCAGTCCGGGGGGATCACCTTGCCACAGGGGGCCATGCCATCCATCTCCCCTGACATGTGTGGAGGATATCCTGGCCAGCCTCGTGGCACCTGCCCATCCTGAACAACATCTACCACTGGACCCATTTGTGGAGGTGGGTGTCACCCACATAAGAGCTGAGAAGTGTGCATTTAAGGGCACAGGGCACATCAGTAGACCACTGTTGTGTAAATATCCACAGTGGTACATGTAGATCATGCATATCTGATATGTTATATAAATAATGTGTTGCTGCATTGTAGTGATAATCAGATGTCCAGATGTGGTAGTACTGTGTGCATTTAAAGTAGATTTATGGTAGTACTGCGCCCAGACTATAGCAGTGCCACATGTGTGGACACTGACATTCCATCTCTCACCCACTTATGTAGGTCCCTCCGGGGTAACAGCAAGGCAGCAGCCTGAAGCTGGTGAGTATGTATTATGTAGATGCATGCCTACACACCGGACTTGTAATGGTGATGTAATATTCCATGCACATATCTAACACACTTACCCTGAATGCATGCTGTACATGTGCATGTATTGTTGCTGTGAAATGCATGTTCTCACAGGGCTGGACATGATGGGGTATTGAAAGGGTATGTCTCACACCTGCATGACAACTAACTTCCTGTCATTGCGGAATGTGTCTACAGGGGGTAACATACTGTTAGTAGACATGGCCTACAGTAGTGACATGTTCTGGACAATACCCATATACAGTGCAACACCAGTGTACATACTTGTAGGGCAATGTCAACTGCTGCTGTGATACACTATGGCATACAGCATTACACTAGTCCACATTATCAGCTGGGTCTAAGTTGCAACATGTTGTGTACAGTGTATGGAACACTGCAAGCCGACACATATGTGTAGGGCTTACCTGTCATGCATCTGCATAAATGCTGGGGGGAGGGTCTCAGCATGAAACACCAGTGCACTGCAGCAGGGATCCTAAGGATGGTAGGAATGGCTCTATCTGCATATAATCAGGTCCAGGACCTGTGGCAGCTGTAACCCAACCCACACTGCAATCAATAGTGATGACATTGTGTGAACACCATAGGATGTGCACATGAGTGGACCTTGCAAACATGCAGAATAGAGGAACATGTGTAGGGTAGGCTGAACATACACTGGCAATTGTGGAAGGCCCACTTTGGTATACCCCTGCCATGAGCAGTGACTGCTGTAGTACACACAACAAGAGGTGTGTTAAACCATCATGATAAGGGTGTGCACGCACATCCCCACATGGTGTGTATGCATCGTAGTCAGCAGCCGCACATCTACCACCATCTGTAGACGCTGCATGTGAATGTACAGGACATACGTTTCATACCGGGTGTGTGTACAGCTAAGATCTGCAGTGCTGTGGTCCCATGCCAGATCACAGATGTGTGCGTTAAAGCAATGACGGTGTGTACACCCCCCATAGCCACAGTATGCTGTGATGGTTGCCAGTGTAAGCATTTCTGCGGAGGCCATACATGGTCCGTTGATGTTGACAGCTGTAAATCAGGCAGCCGGGATTCACCAATGACAACACTGCACATATCATCCCAGGTAAGTATTGCTGAAACACATAGGGGCTGTGAGAGGTACAGCTGGCATAAGTGACACATGCACGTAGTCCTGGCCAGTCCCAGGAGGGATGTGGCACCAGTGGACAAATGTCATCAGCAGGTGAGAGTAGCACTCTAATACCAGTACCTGCAGGTGCCTGTGGAACCCCTGGCAGGCACAGTCCATGTGTCCATGGCCGAAGGCAATGAACTGCACACCCTGCCAGGTATGGTCTAAAGCTGTCCATGAACACCTGTGTAGGGCAGCCACAAGGCAGAACTGTGTGCATGCATACCCACACACTATGCAAACACACTTAGGGCACCTCATACTTACACACACCACATCACCTCAGCCAGCTCCCCAGAATACACCCCTCACCCACACACAATGGTGTCAAATGTATGGCCCACCCTCAGCCTCTGGCAGACCAACACCACACCCTGTGCATATGATGATACCTGTGCCCCTTCCCTGTCATCCATACCATCGATGCAGGGACAGGCTGATATGGTTCTGATGCACAGGGTGAGTGTACATCAGTGTACCACAGTCCTGCAGTGTAACATGTTGTAGGTTGTAGAGTGTAAGGCATAATTGGCAGGGGGTGTAGCCATCCAGCAGTGATGCCTTCTAGCTGTTAGTAATACTGTTTGGTTGTGATCTGTAAACTGATATGCAGGTGTGTTGTAGGTGTGCATGTCTCAGCATGAGGATGGTCTGCAGTCATAATGCACAATGGGGTATGTCACTGTGCTGACACCATGGCAGTGACATATCTGGGGTACAGTGGGACACATTTCACAGGTTACTATACCGGGTATTGCCTGTGTCACATGGACAGGTGGCCCACTGAGGTGTGTATACCCTGCAACCTGATGTAGACCCATCCACATGCACACACACAGTTACTTGCCAACACTGGGACTAGACCCCTACCTAGCTATGGCATGATACTGATGTGTGTGGCCTACATTGCACAAACACTGCCTTAACCACTCTGTATCCAGCGGTCCTTGTTCTGGCCAGCAACAAAATGTGCATGCCTTGCAGGTCATGAACTCAGGGCCCTTTACACTGCAGTCACAACACATGACCACTGCGTCATAACCACTGTGGGGACAGCTGTTGTGTTACCAATACATCTGTCATTACCCAAATTGAGTGGTATTGAACACTTGCCTTTACATCCTAGATTGTGTAGTCCTTGTTATTAATATGACTGTTGCATCACATATGTTGTTTCATCAAACTGTACACATAGCAGATACATATGGTGGGATACTTGTGGGAGGGTATACGCAACCGTGACATTTACTCATGACAAGTATATGGTTGTATACATATAGGTGTATAGATGTCGGCATGTACATACACAGGTATACACATACATATGTCTATATACACATCTGTATAGTGCTACATATATACGGCCATGTGTACACTTCATCATATGTACATGTGTGTACACATCTATACATATATGTATCTATACATATGTGTATATGTAGGTATACGTATATGTACATATAGATATGTATATATATCTATATATGTATGCACATCCTATGTGTACAGATGCCTAGTTATGTTGGTATATGTATAGATATCTATGACTATATGAGCATACACATCTATACCAATATACCTACTAATGTCGATATATCTGTAGATATCCATACGTTTATGTGCATATGTATCACTATCTGTATATGTATAGACATATATTGCTCTATATATGTATATATCTGGGTGTGTATATGTATATCTATGTTCTTATGCATACCCATCTATATATGTCGATATGTATATGTGTAATCATAGATATATATCTGGATGCATATATGTACAGATGTCCTCACCATATGTCCTGGACATGGATTGTAGACCTACCTCAGCCCCTATAGTCCCAACGTCGTAGTGCAAGTGGATATCAGGTATGTATAGCAGGTTTATTGGTAGACTATTGCTACTGTAATTGTGATTGTCTTCACAGACATGGTGTATGTGTGGAAGGTCACATCTGTTTTCCACATGTGTGCCATTGGCTACTGGCAGACATCATAAGGACATCCTGGTAAAGTACCACTGCTAGCACATAATGCCCCTGTGGATTGCAGCACAGATATTGGCCAATTTATGTGGACATTCTGAAACACTCCTTACAGTCCAGAGGTAAATACAGAACCCCTTAGTGCTAAACATGTGTACCATGCATGGCAATATGGATGTTAATAGCC
Source organism: Protopterus annectens (assembly GCF_019279795.1). Taxonomy (NCBI): domain Eukaryota; kingdom Metazoa; phylum Chordata; order Ceratodontiformes; family Protopteridae; genus Protopterus; species Protopterus annectens. Next base: position 395,114,062 of record NC_056741.1, on the reverse strand, counting down.
ACGTAGATTGGTATAACACATAACGACTGGTATACATATGCCACCATGGGTATGCATTCACACACCCCTGTCTGGCCTGTCACATAATTCCACTGGTACAGGGGTGCCATGGCCACATACTACTCATTAGATAGTGACATACATCTGTACAGCATCCCACTGCTCTGTCTGACATACATGACTGCTAAGGGAGATCTGGCACCAGTACATCCGGCAAGTATCTACACATGACATCTCACTGGATAAGTACACTAAGCTGCTAGACATGTAACAATGCACTGTGCAGGCTACAGACAGACTGGCTCATCACTGGCCAACAACTCCTATTTGGGAATGCACATGTGCCTGCATATATAGCAGGATCTGCAGGCGTGCCACACCACAGGGTACTATACAGCTGTATGAAGGTGCATAACCACATCCAATGTGAATGCAGCCACAGCCAGATATGGTAAGCTAGCATAAAAGAACAGTATATAGACTATCTGTTCAACAACATCCTCATATGTGCCACTCACAGACTAACCCTACATATACTGGGCTGCTACACGGTGAGGTCTGCTGTCTGTCTGTGGTATGGGACATATGTGTGTATGGCCGTACAAACATGTAAACCAATATGGTAACATACAGTGGAGCAGCATGTAACATCAGCTAGGATGGGACCTATAACAATGACATCTACCACAGTCTGTACACAGGGTAAAGAACGTGTTCACAATACACACACTGTTGACAGTCGCCATAGTTACACAGACCTCAGTACTGTACAAATGACCACAGAATGTCCTGATAATGTCAGCAAATATTACTCGTACTGTACATAACATGTGCAGCAGTCTGATATCTCCCTGGCTTGCTATCAGATATGAGGACACTTATGGTGGTGTACAGCACACATGCACCTCGTAATGCACGACATATGTACAAAGGTTGACAGAGCTGTGGCTGGAAGCACATACACAGGGCCAATATTGACATGTTGCTGTGTTAACATGTACTGTTGCAACAGGGTTTGTTGCAACATGTGTCCTATGAGGGAATTGAAGTCAGTAACTGTCAGAGCTTTCAACATCTACAGACTGCAATCCTCACACTACCTTCTGCAGTTCACAGATACGTGCTCTGTGGGTAACACATGATACCAAGGGCACAACACACTGCCCAGTCTGTAGATGACCCTGCAGATGCGGATTCCTCATAAACACAGTACTGACATGGCAGGTATTACAACTTGTAGGACAGCCTTATCCACACACACACTGTAAAACCAACATTACTCCACATGCAGTATAGCAGCACTTACAGTCTGCAATCAGGCCAGGCACATCCCCCTCCTGTGTGTTGCCCTGTTTCCACAGTGTAAGTTGTTAGAGGTAAATTGCCAATCCATCTGAGCTGCATTTCACCAAACAACAGTTCTAGTTCCTGCCCACAGTGGATGTAAAGGGCCAGCACAAAAATGATGTTCCTAGATATTGGATTGTGTTACCATGCAATTGGCTATGGGAATGTTACCACAGCTGCCCCACATGCACTCAGCTAGAAGAGGATTGCAGTTGGTGCAGAGGCCATCAGCTGATCATGACCATCACTTACAAAACACAAGCTGCTGCCTAGCAAAGCAGGTGTACATCCCACATCCACCAGAGAGGGTGTGGGCAGGACAGACAGAGACAAAGTATGTCAGTGAAGATGTGGGTGAGTAAAATGTAAGCATGTTTGTGTCAAACACCAACCAGTATGAGATTTCAAACACCGGACTGCTATGCATAGCTATCACATGTGCATGCAGTTATTGCATGTACCACATAGCTTACATGTTAGTGAGCTGTCCAGATGTATATGTGCTGGTGATTGACATCTGCAACACTGTTACAATACAGTAGGTGTAGTACACAAGCCTGTCCACATGAACAGGTGTCAGCGTTAACACAGCCACACTCTGTTAGGGACCCATACACATTACAACACTTGGATGGGCAACAAATACACTTCCTAACCAGTTTCCTGGTCACAATACAGTAATACATAGGTATGAATTAGCCCACAGGGGTTATACTGGGGTTCCATGGTCAAAGGTTATGTGACGGTGTCTGACATTAGAGATCATGCTTCAGTATGCCACTGGGTGTGGTACTGGGTGTGATTGTGGTCAGAAGCATCATACACCACACACACAAAGACACAGGGTGCTAGTATCAGTGTGCATGTGTGCATTGCTTCACGGGTGTGTAGTGGTTGAGGGTCCTAGACAGCTGTACAAGGCTAGGTGAGGGGTATACATTGGCACCAGGCCACATGAGAATGGTCTGCATTATGGCTAAGGGGTGTAGTGTCCAGAATGGACCACACAGGTGGGTATAGTTTACACCATCCAGTCTCCTGGGTTACTATTGTGCGTGGCCAGTGCTGTGGAATGCTTGGCATGTATGTGTTCTATACGCCATGACATGGACAGTGTTTGGGATGTGCACACATCCCACATTCATGTACAGTGGCATGTGGAAGTGTACCTGGTTTGTCTGGCCCATGTTGTGTACACAGAATGTAATCATCAGATGTGACAGTCCCGTCCTCATGTGGCAAGGCCAGGTAATGGACAGCTGGTTGACCCTGCACCTACATTGGTAGCATGCTTCAGGTAATCCCTGGTGTCAGTGGCATCTGTCCATACAGGGCATGTGTGTAAGGCATAGTATGTCCATTGCGGATCATATTTGATGGAACCACAGTTATTGCAGGCATCTGGTGGGAAACATACTGAAGGCACACTGTCTGCAATTAGGTGCCTATCGTACTGCTGGACAGGGTGCCATAGCCTCTGAAGGCCACTGCATTCACACCATTATTACTATCAATCGCTGTTGCCTCACCATGTGTGTGTGTATGAGACATGGGTTGAGAGTGTGCGCTGGGTAATACTGGGGTTGCCTGGCCTTGCCATCACATGTATGGGTATGGATATGCACCCCAGCCTCTCGGCTATTTCACAGCTGCTTTCCTTGTACAGTGGACATTGTGATATGTACTAGGGCCACCATATAGGAAAATTGCAAAACCCACTAAACATTGGACCCAGGTGTCACACACGCACACCAACCTACAGAAAGTTTATGGGGTACAAATACATGCACACATACTCACACCTGTCATGTCGGGGAGTAGAACCCCTACCTAACTAGTTTATTACACTACAGCACTACGCAGTTATAGTACGCGTCACAGTGATTACTGCAGTACTTTTTCCCCAAAGGTATATATCACATTTGCTGACATCAGCAGGATTGTCAAAGTAGGGCATTTAACATGTACTGAGTGTGACTAGTGTAAATGCATTGCTCCCTACACAGACAGTGGAAAACACACAAAACATTCAGAACTGAAATGGGTGGGAATAGAACCCTTTCAGGGTTCTGAATCACACTACAGCAGTACGTAGTTTTGGCACATGCTACGGAGATCACTGGGCTACAATTTTTCCAGAGGTGTATTACTAGGTGGATGACATCAGCTGCCTTGCAAGGGTTGAGCATTTGGATTGTGGGGAGTGTGGCTAGCCTAAAAAGCATTGCTCTCTACACACACACACACACACACACACACACACACACACACACACACACACACAGTTGCTATGTGTGGGTTTATCACACTACAGCAGTATGCAGTTATGGGACATGCCATGGAGATTTCTAGCTTACAACTCTCCCAAAGGTGTATTTCACATTGGATGACCTCAGCAGGCTTGTCATAGTAGGGCTATGGGGAGGGCAGTGTGTGTGCATGTGCCATTACCCATTCATGTAGGGGTTGACACCCCACATGTGGACACACACAGGGTCATAATTCACAGGTACGTGTATACAGTTGCTAGATGACTACTTCCTTGTACAGTCATGTTGCACAGCTGGCACATGCACCACATGACTGGTGGCTAGTATCTGCAGTGAGTGACATCTACACCTTGTGTTTGGGGCCCTTTGGCTGTGTTCTGGGTGGGACAGGCCTGGATGACTCCTTGTCACAGTTACCCTCTTCCACACATCTATGTCCACCTACCTTTGGCTTGTTATAGTGTGTTGTCCTTACATATATGTCTGTATTCCTATCTACTGTGTGTGCAAGGCATGAGTGGTGCATACTGATGGGTGTCTGCACTAACAACTGCAACTGCCAGATATGTCTGGTCCACTGGTGTTTGCAGACATGGCCGTCATGTGTTTAAGTGTGTGAGCATGCCCAGTATGACCTTTCAGTATGTTGTTGCCTTACATTGCCTTCATTTCTCTAAGTGTATGAGCATGCCCAGTATGGCCATCTGTATTGCATGTGTGGGTCAAGTCCGGGTAGTTTGTACTGCAGTGCTGACCTTTGTGTTGTACACTGACAGGTAGCATGCTGTCTCTGCAGGGTATGCATCCATCATTTGGCATTGACCGTTGCTGCATTTCTGCATAGCGGGGGGCACACTAGACTGTTTCTACAGCTCTATACAGGATTGAAAGAGACACACCTGACTGTTACTATATTTCTATCTAGGTTGGGGGGCACATCTGACTATTTCTACATTTCTACATGGATTGGTGGGGGGCACACCAGACTGTTACTATATGTCTACATAGGGTGGGGGGGCATACCTAACACTTGTACACATTTGCTGGGACAGTACTGGTATGTTGGGTACTCCATTTCAGTCTGTAGTCTTAACTATCATGGTGGCTAGAGGCATACCAGTGTACTACAGATCGTGGCTTTGGTTGCCCTACATATTATTGTCTGACTTCCTACCTTTCAGAACTAACATCCCACTGGCTGCCCTGCTGTGGTCTGTCTGTGTAGGCCTGCGGGGGAGGTTAACCATAGCCATCATTCTGGGACCATGGCACAGGCTCTGTTTGGGTTTGTCCTGCTGCCTGACACTGTTGTTGGATATGTGAACTGTCCTGACTGGCATGTGTGGGTCAAATGGACACACATGTCGCTCAGCACATTTCCTGCAGTGGGTTTTGTCACCCTGTGTAGTACTGGCTACTATGGTGACTCCAGTATGTGTTAGAGATGTTGTGGTGCCACTATGGGTGTCTACTGTCTGCTGCTATAATATCCAGTCTCTCATTTCCCTTGCATGCTCACATCCATACCATAGCTACAGGTAACGACACATTCTACTCCATATGGCAACTGGTAGGTTGATTGATTTACCTTGTGGGTGTGCCAGGCTTACGGATGGTGCTGGTGGGCTGCCTATGTTGGATGCACATAGTACACTCCCTATACATGGCTGAGCACAGGTAGTGTCATGTTTGGCATCCCTTTTACTGTATGCGTGAGTCAGAGAGAGGTGTCATTCCATGGGTCCCTATGCATTGTCTCTTTGTCAAGGCCAGGGCATACTGGGCATGCCTCCTTTTGCCTACTGGGGCAGGCTCAGATTGTTCCTCCTTCAAGTCACTCTGTGCCTGTGCAGGCCTTGGCATTGGTGGGGGGCTGTGTGGCCCTGCCCCATGCTGTTCCTGCTGCAGCTGTTTCCACAGGATCATATTGTGTAGCATAGCACATACCATAACAATTTGGGTACATGTAGCTGGTGAATAATGCAAGGCTCCACCGGATGTGTCCAGACACTGGAACCATGACCTGAGCATCCCAAACACATGCTATATTATATGTCTGGCATGTGGGTGTGTCTCATTATGGCATTGTTGTTCAGGTGTGTGTGCATTTCTGATGGGTGTCATCAGCCACGGCTCTAGTGTTTACCAGCATCCCACATTAGTTGGCCATAGGGGATGCCCCATTGGCAAATCTCTGGTACAGCTGTGTCAGATGCCATATGTGGGAATTGTCATAGCTTCCAGGGCAGTCTGCACACACATTCAGTATAATGCCCTGGGCATCATATACAACCTGGCAGTTGATGGAGAGGATGCCCCTGTGGTTGATGTAAGCCCTACCCTGCTCACTGGGTGGTGCTTTGATGCATATGTGCGTGCAGTCTATGGCACCCACTACCCCAGGGTATTCTGCTATTTGGTGGAAGAGACGCATATTGCTGGTCAACACCTCACAGGTGTTGAGGAAATATATGTGCTCACTGGCATGTGCTTACATGGCATCCAGGAACTGGTGGAAAACTCTGGATGCTGATGCCTGTGAGATCCCCATGATATCCCCAGTTGTGCTTTGGGAGGTACCTGTGGCTAGTACACCTAGGCCTACACATACATTGGTATCCACTGGGATGGATTTCCCTCGGTCAGTGTGGTGTGACAGGTGTGACTGGCACAGCTCAACACATTGCTGTAGGAGGTCTCTGTCCACCCTATAGTGCTCCACTATCTCCAGCTCATGTAGCCCCTGGTAGGTTACCCTGGGTCTGTATACTCTTCTCCATCTCCTCACTGTGGGATGTTCGGCAGCATTCAAATCCTCACCACCCTCAACCTCTTGCACATGTTGTTCTATGTTGCCTGCTGCAGCCCTTCTCATTTTGTAGGTTTGTTAGTTAAAAGTTCCCCGCTTGTATACACCGGTGGAGTAGAGTGTGAGAAAAACCAGAGGAGAAGGTGTTTGTTTGGTTTATAGTAGTGTTCTGGGCTGGACTGGTCTGCTGCCTGTGTAATTGGCTGATTCTGATACATTTCACCTGCCAGCTAAGCTAGTTCTCCTTGATTACCTTCCTACTCCTGTTTTCCCTTCCCATTGCCTTCCTGTTTAAGCCCATGTGTGCGCCGCACAAACAGAGTGCTCAAATGTGCTCACCGCTGCTATTTCCTTGTTTAACCTCTTTTTTCTTCCTGTATGACCTAGTGCATGCCGCACACACCTGCTTAGGCTTTGTAACGAGTGCTAGGCAGGTTTAGACACACACCCTAGCTTAGCTGTGCTTAGATAGGGGAACTCTGAGCCACAGGGCTCCAATCCGCTGACAGTATGCCTGACACACCACCCCATGATGTCACCTACCTCCTAGTCTTGCACCCAGCTATTCATACTCTTACACTGTTGGGACCTGCCTCACATCCCAGGGAAAATTGGGATTCACTATCCTTCCCCTCATTTGCATAGGATTGCCTGCTAATGCATAGTTACATGTGTCACACTGAGCCTCCCCCCTTAGCAACCACTACTCACTGGCCAGGTTGTCTTCTGCCTGCCATTGACTTGCATGGCAGAATACTGATATTAGTTAGAATGCTTAATTTGTGTCTGTTTTGTTATTTTCCCCTGATCCCATTTGCGCGCCGCTGCCCTACCCTTAAACAGCCGGGATCGGCTAATAGGAATTAAAAGTTGATTTTTTAAATTTTTGTACTGTTTGCAATGCCAATGGCCTTATACTTGGCCATTGGCATGCTTTCTTCATGATATGCAGCCTTTATTTGGGGCTGTCATAGCTCTGTTTTGGATTTTGCAGACATGTACTCGGTTACTAACCGAGTACATTTCTTCTGATTGCACTAGTCCTGCACGGACGGTCGCAAGCTTCCTGGATTGCAAATTCACCTCATTTGCATGGATTTCTCCTGCAAATAGGGTAATTTGCATACAAGGGCTTCGTCCGTGCAAGATTAGTGCAGAAGCACAAGTGCATGCCCCTGCAGGCTGTTCCTGGATCGCACATCAGACATATTGCCTGCTTGGGCTCCTGCACCAATCTTGCATGCTGTGCAAGCTTTTGAGAATCTGGGGGAAAGTTTGGCATCTCTATGGAGGTGGAGTCGAAATGGCTAACTAGAGACAGTACTTTGAAGTTGCTGTACACATTTTTTTTTAATTTCATGACAAGAAAATTCCAACTAAGTTGTTGTGTCTTTCGGCTTTTCCTGGTTAGGGGTCGCCACAGCGGAACTCCGGTCCACTAATGATTGGTAGTTGATTTTTATGTGCCGAATTACCAGCCCTGACGCACAACCTTCAACAAAGGTACACCCATTCACGCATGTCTCCACGCAGAAGATGCTCTAGCTGAGAATTGAACTGGACAGCGTCTTACTGTGAGGCGACAACACTACCGCAGCACCACCACCGCGGGTAAAATTCCAACTAAGTTAATCTTAATAAATGCCAAAAGAATAATGCTGCACCTTCAATTAAATAATTATAGGAAGATTAATAATTTTCTGTTTCCACTTAAGTTGGATCGAGAAGAAGAAAATAAAATTAGATTTATCAGGTTTGTGCTAATTCTATGTCTCACAGATCTACAGAGAACAGGGTGTGTAAAATTAGGAAGATGAGTCCACTTTAAGAGCAATGATCTTGTCCAGCTTCTCAGTTACAGCATACAGTATAAGAAAAATGACCTACTCCTGTTCCAAGTGTAACAGATGACACTTGCTGCCTTGATATTTATAATGAGCTATTTAGCAGCATATCTATTATTTCTGATTTAAGGGCTCTGTAAAGGAAAAATGGAGGTAAGTCCCCTGCTGCCAGGATTTCTACTCAGTTACTTTGCAGTGATGGTTTGAACTATTTTAGTCATGTGATTACAGGCTTTAGTTGCTTTTGACTTTGAGGGATAGATGTGAGATTGCATACTGCTATCCATTTTGTGCAGTTTAGTGCTGCTATGTATTTGAGTTATATTTTTGAAAGATATTGCAGATTGTCATCAGGGCTGACTATGCATAAGATTTTCTTACATTTGATCTAGGATGCAAATATTTAGGGGAAGGAATCTTTTTTTTTGAGTTACTTAAAGATGGACAACCTTCTGCATTTTCTTGACATAGTTTTGTGTGTGTGTGTGTGTGTGTGTGTGTGTGTGTGTGTGTGTGTGTGTGTGTGTGTGTGTGTGTGTGTGTGTGAGTGTGTGTTTTGTGTGTGTGTGAAGCTCTCATTTTTAACTTTTGATTGTTTACTTTGCAGTTCCATCCATGCGGAATATTTGAAATTTTTGGTTTAGGATATTATCATCTCTTGTTCAGTAAACCTTTTGATATATTTGCTTCATAGTGTTTTTATTCATTATTTAATTATCACTATTGGAAGTGCTATTGATTTGTAGGTGTTCAAATTGACAACCTGATGTTTAAGACAAAATTTAGGACATTTTGTTTGTGTTTTGGAATCTGTAATTGGCAAAGATTCTAAATGCCATTGCAGTGGGAATAGATAGCATGAGTCTGCAAGATAAAGACCAAAAGCACTGGGGAGTGGGTGAATCACCATGTGGATAAGCTATCACTTTACATGTATACAGCGTAATGAAGGAGGAGCTCTCTATTCAAATGTGTCTTCTATCACCTACCTCCTACCTCCCAATGGGATCATGAAGCTAATGTCTAACTGCTAGTTGACTTTCCTAATGTAATTTAAAAACATCATACTGGTACAATCATTCAACACCTTTTGAAACTGACAACCTATATCAGACGTATATAGAAGCCAGTGTGGCATTTCTTGAACACATAACAACTTGGTTGTGATAGCAGACCCAATTATAATTCTCTATTTTATATCTGAACAGCATTTTTCAGTTAAATGGCTTGCAGGAATGCTAGAAGCATTAAGATATATATTGCATTTATTTAATCAACTTATATTGCTAATCAAATGCAGTTGAAAGTTTACTGAAAGCTACATTAATTAAACTGATTTATAAACTATGGCACTTCACTAACATATTAGCATTTGTATACGCATAAATGTCAAGTGAAAAGTGAATCATTTTCTTCACCTAAAACTAATCTATTATCAAACTTCTATTTATTTCACTTGTGTGTATTTACAGTTGTTAATATACTCAGTGATGTAGCTAATATTGTAAGAAGTTACAATTGTAACAAATTAAGAGTTACTTGTTTATTCCATCACAGCTGGAACTTTTGATGTACTTTGGCATTCGTATAAGCAGGTCATGGCAGAAGAAGGGCAATTGAGCCACTACATTTAACTACTGCATTCTGATAAATAACTAAGGCTTATGCATGAAGACTCAAGAAAAAAAATACTTTCTAGCAAGTGGATAGTTTTAACTGCTACTATGATCTATTACCAGTTTGAAAAAGTGACAGCTTGAATAATCCAAGAACCTCTACAGTTGCCATTTTATGTGATGTATACTTCACTTGCCTGCCAAGAATATTCTCTATTGATGGTTATGCATTTACTCCAAAGAGAATGTGCAGAATTCACACAAAGAGGCAAAAGCACATAAAAAATACATGGAGGCAAAAGCATGTAAAAAACACATGAAGAGGTAAAAGCATGTAAAAAAAACCACATGCAGAGGCAAAGCACATTCTATTTGGTGTATCTGTTTTTTACGTGCTTTTGCCTCTTTGTGTGGGTTACCAGTGGTTATACACTTGCTTTTCTTTGAATATCACAGAAACCATTAAAATGATTCCATGGATAACATATTTTTTATTCAGTATTTAACTCTGTCTTTCAGGTCCAGATGAAGCTATAGATCATTTTCCTGCATCTGGTTCTAAGATGCATCAATCTCCACAGTCCCTACTGCTCATACAGTTGTGTTTCTCTACCTAATATTATGCAGTCAAGTATTGGTTTAAAGCATTTTAATATACAAGTGATGCATACTAAAAACTTTTTGTTATACAATTATGTATCGTTATACAGACTCATCCATCCATATCCAGACATGTATGCCTTAAATGCTGTAGTTTACCTAAAGACTGACATGTTTGTGTTATTCTGATTTTATCTGGTCAATAATTCTGATAACTAAGTTTGCCTAAATCTCTACTTTCTGAATGGTTGCTTGAGCTGTTTTATTTCTATTTTCATTCTGATGCACTTATTTCACCTGCCTTCTAATATTGCTTACTGTATTTTGTTTAAAACTTTTAAAATATGTTATAGCTGTTATTGCTCTTAGCAATTCTCAGTGCAGTTGTGCGGTTTGCTGTGCTACAACAGTTAGGTTTATATGGAAGAACATCCCTATACCAAACTTGTTTCAGCTAATTCTTTGGTATGAGATTCACTGTAAAACTAGTATTTTCCTTTATTTAAGACTATACACATTGCATTCCATTTATTATCAATTGTATTTACGACCAGCAAGAAGCATTTAACACCATAAAGGATTTGTCCTGGCCCCCTTTTAAATGACTCACACCAACACCAAAAGACAGTTGACGACCTTTATTAATACAACCAAATTATTAAGTTTATTTACATAAAACAACAAATAACTGAAAACTTCACATTTTTACAGCAACCTCAGGGCAGTGTGACCACTCACCCTGTCCAAATCATCCATCAGGGCAGTGTACCTACTCACCCTGACCAAACCATAAATGGGCAGCTTACCTGCTCACCCTTTCAAAATAAGCATCGTCCAAATAAGCTCACGACTTATCAAGCAGCGTCTAGCAACTCACTTGATCCCTAAACTCAATGCCATCAACACCCTCACCTAGAGGGTGAACAGAAGAGAACAATTCTATCCCTCTTCTCTCCTCTGAACTATCAGTAAGTAAAATAACATAAAAAGAAAAACGGGAGGAAGGGAGGGTCTCCAACTCATGCCTAAATGTGACACCACTTCCTCTGCTGCCAAAATATAAAAGCTAAGTCCCTCCCCAAACCTACCTCACTTCCCCTAACTCCCCAAGCCAATTAACCCCTTAATGTCCAGAGCCCAACTATCTGTCTAAACCATACACAAAAAAACCCTCTCTCCCCCTTCCCCATCTCTCCTGTACTAACCCTCTTTCCCCCTTCCTCCCAAAGAGGGCCCTAGACAAATTGGTTTGTCCCAAACCTCATTTGTTCTGGCCCCTATTAAATGACTCACACCAACACCAAAAGACAGCTGGTGACCTTTATTAATACAACCAAATCATTAACTTTATTCACACAAAACAACAAATAACTGGAAACTTCACATTCTTACAGGAACCTCAGGGCAGTGTGCCCACTCACCCTGTCTGAGTCATTCACCAGGGCAGTGTACCTACTTACACTGACCAAACCTTAAACGGACAGTGTACCTGCTCACCCCTTCAAAATAAGCAGCATCCAAATAAGCTCACTTCTTATCAAGCAGTCCCCAGCAACTCACTTGATCCCCAAACTCAATGCCATCAACACCCTCACCTAAAGGGGGGGAAACAGAAGGGGACAATCTTGTCCCTCTTCTCTGCCCACCAGCCTGATCCCAGGCTGTTCCCCCTCTTATCCAATAACCTTCACCATACCCTCTAGAAACAATTTCAAATGTGACACTACTTCCTCTGTTGCCAAAATATAAAAGCTAAATCCCTCCCCAAACCTACCTCACTTCCCTTAACTCCCCAAGCCAATTAAACCCTTAATGTTTAGAGCCTAACTACTTCACTTAACCACACAAAAAAACTCTCCCTCCCCTTCCCCATTTCTCTTATACTACCCCCACTTTCCCCCCAAAAGAGGGTGCTGGACAAAGTGGTTTGTCCCAAACCTAATTTAGCAATGCAAGAAATCAGTCCAGCCCTTTCTAGGGGTCAGAACATTTCTCAGTTTCACACATTGTGCTAAATCTGCAAGTGCACAAAAGTAAAAACATTAATGAAATAAAGCTAATCCATTCCTATAACATGCGATGACTGGCCTTGCTGTCTCTCTTACTAGTCATGCATGTATTATTAATACAATAAGAATTATCTGTCTGAGGAACTTCTTTGTCATGGTTCAAGTTGATGACAAAAACTGCAATCTTCCCTTAAGAAATTGATGACAAGGATGCACATGGTGATGTGCTCATGCCATTTAGCATCACTTGTTGCCATCTGCAGCAAAATATATACTAAAATGAATTATTTGCAGCAAATTTATTTAAAAATCTCAAAAATATCTTTATAAATAAATCCTTTTAATTTTGACAGTAACTCGTGTCATGGTATAGATTAATAATGATTCACCCATACTGGTAATATTTGCTGTCTTAGATATTTCATTCCTAACTTAACCTGACATTACCCACATCCAAACATGACGTATAACAGAAAAAATACATCCCTTACCCCCAGAGTTACTGTCCATTTCTAAGGTATGGTATATTGTTTTTGGGAGCACATATAAGAATAGTAAAAATTACATAATTGAAAATTACATTGTCATTTCCATGCTGGTAAATATAATTAAGCATAACTGTTTAAAAGTGAAAGAGTTCTTATTCAGTATTGCTCAATGAACATCGTGTGTGTGTGTGTGTGTGTGTGTGTGTGTGTGTGTGTGTGTGTGTGTGTGTGTGTATGTGTGTGCGTATGTGTGTCAGTGTGTGTGTGTACAAAAGCTCCATGTCCCTCCACAGCCAACCTAATACAATCAACTTTTAGATAACTGCACCTCGGGTTAAATGGCTTACCTCCTTGAAATGGTTGTCAGCTGTTAATTTTTTCCAGACTTTCACAAAAATGCATTTAGTGAAAGGCATTGGGCTGTCTTACTATTCAGCCTGTGATGAGCACAGTTTCCAAAGCATGCACTGGAAAACAGCAACGCACCTCCTTCTTCAGTGTTCTCATCACTTTGAATCTTCAGCAGGGCAATATTTACATTAAAGCACAGTAAATCTGTTAATAAGGGCTCTCTGCTTGAGGTGATCCCTATAAAGTTCCTGATTGTTAAGCCAGAAGAGCTTGATTCCTTCTCAGAGTAGCATGATTGTGTTCTATATACGACTTAAAGCAGCATTAATCTACCTGCAGGTAATTTTTACAGTACCTCTGCATCAAGCTTTAGGGTGCAGAAGAGGACACAAGCTTTTGGGAGCAAACTGAGAGTGGATTCCTTGTCTACTGCTCTTTGTAGGGGTCCATACTACTTTAAAGTCTGACGTTGTGTCTATGTATGTCAATGTAAGTCAGTCTTTACTTTTCATTCTAATGTCATTTGTTTGGTAGCAGTATCATCATAACTTAATGAGAGAACTGTTGTATAATTTATTTTTATAGTTAACTGCTTATCTTTATGTTTTTAGGACTTAATTTGGAATCATCTGTATGTTACAGACCAGTTAGATTCTCCATATGTAGAAATATGTGTTGCTTTCTATGGCTTCCTCATCACCTATGTTAACATATGTTTATTCATGAAGATTGTGTTAGCAGAGACATAATAAACTTGTTTAATTTTACCATTTTTTATTAGGTAAAAAAGCAGAACACAAAAATCCCTTTTCAAAGATGACCCAGGAGCACTGTCTAGTTAAGAAACCCATTCAGTGTCACACCATATGCAGGCTGAGATTGGGGGAATCAAACCAACAACTATAAAAAGCAGATCACTGGCAACTCATTGCATTAATCTCCTGTGCTCATAGGTTTAACTCTCTGCACTAGCTGCCAGGGTTGTGAATGTCCTTACTGTGGTAGGATATGATATATTTCATAACATGCATATGACAAAACTATGGGTGTTTTTTTCTGCAGTGGCTATCTGGGGATTGTCTAAAGTAGTCATTTATGATCAGCAAACCCATATGGTCAACATACTGCATTTGTAGACTGGGAAATACATAATGTGTAAATGTACCTTAAAGGTATAGCTATCATATGTACTTTTAGTGCTGTTTGGACCACAGTACTACCTGGCCTAAAATAATTAATTCTTAAACTGTGATTGCAGGTCTGAATATTCCAGGTTTGCATAGTACTCGTTTAATAGCAATGTGGGAACTAACACAAATATCTAGCCCTTTTTCTAAAATACCATGGGCATTTAAGAAGTAATCTTGTATGAAACAGTATCTGATTTAAATAGCAGTGATATTCATTATGTTTAGAAATTACATTTAAGACTGCCACTAGCGCAGAAAACAGTGTTTGTGAACATGCGCTGTTATTGTCACTTTAACAAACAGACTTTTACTGTAAGAACACCTTATTTGAGGCATAAGTTCTGAACTGCAGGATAAATTAAATAAAAAAACTTTAATTATATTTTTATTTTTTTACAGATGTAGTAATACAAAAGTAAATGCAGATGTGAAATTCTGTGGATGAATGTTTCAATACTGCAGATATTCTAAATGAAGTTGCTTACTTTTTCATTGATTTATATTCTTCTCCAACTCATAGTTACATTGAAAACTGGAGAGCATTACCTAATAATCTTGTAGGTGATGAAATGGCATCTGAGGTCAGCTGAACTCCAGGAATAATTCAGCTGCAGAAAATGCCATGAAAGTAATTGCATCTTTCCCCTGTGTTCCTGTGACTTTCACTCCATACATGTGAGGTAAAAACACATCAGGTTGTTCCATGTGCAAAATGACACATATAACAGGATTCAGGCCAATGATCAATTCCAGAGATAGTGAGGCAAGAGCATTAATCTCTATACTACTTGAAAATCCAACTGTTCAAAATTCAACCCATAGTCAAACTAGACTCATAGAGTCACTAGGCTTCTTCTTCACTGGCAATGTCAAGCTCATAGTTGGAAATGAGGTTATAACAATACATTGAAATGCAAAGCCATTGAAACACAGCAGATCCATGTTTGCATTTTGAAAAGCCAACTTATTGAAAACCTAAAATAGTGATCACACAAAAGATCACTAAAATGAAAACAAACACACTCTTTTGCAATCTTTGCACCAAAACCCCAATACAACACTCATATAAAATTTTCCTGAATAGTGGTAGTATAAAGGAATGGATGATGGGATTAAGAAGAAACTTAGATACATACCACATACGTAATCAAACACAATACTAAGTATAGCCCCTTAAATGGCCTTAAGTCTAACCCTATTATGCAAATGTGCACACACACACACACACACACACACACACACACACACACACACACACACACTCCCAACCCCTAATGCTAAAACTAAAAAATTCCAATACAAGCAACTTAATTTATTTAGCTAAGTGTGAATCATGCGATAGTTTTTATGTAGGCATGATAAATTGAAAGTTTAAGGAACATATAGCTGGTCACCTTAGGGAAATTAAAATAAGCTGACCACTACTGCACTTAGCAAATATATTTTAGATAAAGGTGAACAACATTGTTTTAAGTTCATGATTTTAAAAGTAATTTATAAACCTTTGAGGTGAGGTGACATGAAATTATTAACAGAAAATGATGAAATGAAATGGGTACTACGTATGACAACCCATATACCACCGGCTTGAATGATTATTTCACTTTAAAACCTTATTTGAAAGTGTTACATCAGAAGGTATATGATCGTGTCATGTGACTGTTATTAAATATTTAAGCTGAGAGTGTTTTCTGTTTATTCATGTTCGCATGAAAAAAAAGCCTTAATGGTGAAAGTTTTGACTTTTTTGGTTGAAGTTTTAACTTGCGACTTTTAAATAAACTCTCTGTGTGTTTCCAGTGCCTCTTTTCCTTGGACTTATTTACACAACTTACACCAACAACAGATACATTTATCTTCTCTTTTTGAGTGATTGCATTGTTTGGAACTATCTGTTGTTTTTCTGTCCCGACCTTAAATTTTGACCTTTCTTAAAAACAAATTTTGGTTCAATTCCAGTTGTCAGGGCCAATTCATCAATGTTCAATATAACTGCTCAGTTATACTTCAACACTTGCTTAATAGAATAAATGTCTGCAGACATTTCTACAATAACATTTTTCCTTCTTATTGTTTGTGTCATTGACTGCAACTTGTGAGCATTTTAATATTGCTGCAGTCTATTGCTGGCATGATACAAGGTGTTTTGTGGAGACCAGTCTGCAGTTTTACTGTGGGTTTGGTCTATCTTGATAATCACTTAAAATGTAGAGTGCACACGAGCAGGATGGAAATATCTAATAGTGGTGGCTGCGGTGGTGCAGTGGTTAGTGGTGTTGCCTTACAGCAAGATGTTCTCTGGTTTGATTCACAGCTGGGGTGCCTTCTGTGTGGAGTCGGCATGTCCTCCCTGTGGTCACATTGGTTTCTTCTGGGTGCTTCTGTTTCCTCCCACACTCCAAAGATATGCATCAGGTAGACTGAACATTCTAAACTGGCCCTAGGAGCGAGTGCGCGAGTGAGTAGTATAGCTGAACTATTGTGGCAGGGCTAACCATCTGGCGGTGTAAACCTTGGCTCGGGATGATTGTCACTGTTGAAGTAACACCTCAACCTCCTGTGCAAAAATGGGAAAAGGGATTGAGGATGGATGGATGGGTATCTAACAGCTGAACAAGCAGTGGAGCTAGAAAGAATAGACTGACTGAATTGATGCTACACAATATGCCAAATGAGTATAATGATGTTTTTAACAGTGTCTTTAATAAATCTAATTCTGTGTTAAAAGGACCACAGAGTAAGGTGGGTCAATTAGCTGGGGGTCCACAGAAGTTATTTGAGGAAGGCTTGGTTGAGACAGAAGAACAAACAATTGCAGCTATGACTCAGAGTGAATCAGAAATTACTACATTCTTGGAGAGACCATCTAATCAACTTACATTTGACTCATCATTGTGAATGAGGCTAGTTCATAGGTTCATAGGTTCATAGATTAGTACTAAGCTAACTGCCCTTGTGAGCCATTTTAAGCTTAGCCAATTATTCCTTGTGAGACTCAAACCCTGCACCTTGTGTTTGTATGGCAAACACCTTAACCATTAGGCCACCCTCCCTCCCTATCCCCATTTATAGAGATAATAATGTCATCACTGTTAAGGATATTTTAAAGGACATTTTAAAGAAATTGCAGAAATCAGTTTTTCATATGTAAATCTTTATGCAATGACAATTGCTTGTTTATGAACACATCCATTTTGATTAGATTCAAAAGGGTTAAGGCTGTACAAATTCCCTGATGGCCTTTCTAAACAAGACTTTATATACAATGAGTTGTGTGAATTTTACAGTTGGATGAGTGTAGAACTATTCATAACTTTATTAAACATAGCAAAGTTATAAACAGTAATTTAAAAAGGGAAATTTAAAAACTGTATATGAGTATCATGACAGCTCTTAGACTGTTATTTTTAAAGGCGAATACAAAGCCAACTTTGTGAAACTTGTTAGACATGTGAAATCAATAGTGCAAAGGAAAAACAAAAAAAATTAACGGTGATTATATGGATCATCAGATGAGCTTGGCTTTTCCCATTAACATTTCTAGTTTAAAACATTGTAAAGGATTAGCATCAGTTGAGATAGTAAGAGAGCAACCGCTCTAGTTTGTGAGAAAGCCTTAAAAATTATCAGCCTTTTTAGTACCAACCAAGAGATCCAAGAGACTGGTGAGCATACAAAGTCTGGAAAGAGGATTCTAACAGCACAGGACAATGGTCCCAGCAGAGATCAGTTCAAATAATGGATACCAATCCTGAGGCTAGAGGGTAGCCACAGAGATCCAGGAGAGGTTGTGGTTGGAGAGATCCATATTAAATTGTTGACTGCATGAATAATCAACACACACTGTTGAATCAGAAACATCGAAACTCTGGAATATCGATGAACATAAGAATGTATAAAATATATCCCCATACGCCCCCTGCTAATTATATATACCAATTCCAAGATTGAACTACAGCTGAGAAATGTGGAAACCCCATTCTCTACTGTACCTCAATCAAGAAGTTTTGATATTTTCAGTTCAACATTCTGTATGTCTACTACTTTTGTAGTCGACAAATTAAAGCAGACCCATGGTTGGAGATGGGACAGAGGCAGATGACAGAATCATTAAAGATCCCAGCTTACAACTTGAGCTTCAAGCTTTAGTGAGACACATATGGCTCTGTCATCTATGGACCTAAGTGTTGTTCTATCTAGCAGATCAAACTTGGCTAAGACATTACCTGAGTTAAGACTGTACATGAGAAAGCTTAATTTGGAAAATATTTTAGTCATACACCCACCAACAGATACATTGTTGGAAACTCCTGGTGTTCTGGCTGAAGTGTGATTCTCAAACAATCTGGAAATATATCACTGACTGATAAGTATATTTCTTGACATTTTAAGCTTTCAGAGTTCTGCCAATGTCTTAATTTTGCCTGACTGAATTATTGTATATATTTTCTGGCATTGTTTTCTGTTTCTCATCTGTTCCCCTCCCCCCACCCTATTCTTGTGATGTTTTTATAGTTGATGGCTTTGCAGTTGCCCGCCCCTACTGTAAATTTGATCTGGGACACCCCTCCCAGTCTAGTGTTCTCTCTACTTAATGCAGAGAGAACATTTGAGAAGGCCAATCCACTTATGTTCTTAACCTTGAATTTTTCTTCTGCTCCTTCTTCCTCTCTCCTTGCACTTTACTAAAAAAAAAAAAAAAAAAATTGCACTTTATTTTGCTTTTGCATCTTCTTAAAAGTACTCAATTGTATTTATTCGGGTCCATTTATTACTGCTTGGTAGTAGCCTGATTAAATTGTAACTGTTATTCTAAGCCTTTTGGTTTAAGCACTTGGGCTCCAGACCAGTTGTTTTACATTAAGAGGCTTTGTGGTCTGCACTGCTGTGGCAGGACAGGTAGCTTACATCCTTCTAAATTGGGAATTGCTGATTGAAGGCTCACTGCCTGTTATTCTAAAAGTGTATTAGTTCTAGTTAAAGCACTTGGGCTTCAGGCCAGTTATTTTTCATTAAGAAGGTGTGTGATCTGCACTCTTGTGGGAGGAGAGGCTAGATTCTGCACTTCTGAGCTGGGAATTTCTGGTTAAAGGCTTATTGTGCCTGCTTATTTGAACTGTTTCTTCCTGAAATTGGTGCGCCTTGTTTGCTGTAGCATAGACTAGATTCAGACATCCTGAATCTAGCTTTGTTTGTATAACTTGAGCACTAATCCAGGCCATCTTTTTTGGAGAAGGTTTCCCTGCACCCTAGTGGAAGGAGTGTGCAGTTAGCACTTGTCTGATTGAAGACTGCTGGAACAGGGCTTAATTTTGAGCTTTTTTACTGGTTAATTGGGTAATCTGTTTAAAACAGTTTGCTCATTTTCAATTGTTATATAAAAAATTGCACTTTATTCATCTGCTTTTACTGTATTTGTGTTTCTTCCTACTTTATTACTTTATTTTGCTTCTGCTGCTTGTTCTTAAAAGTACTTAGTTGCATATATTCTGCTGCATTTATTACTGCTTGTTAGTAGCCTGGTTAAATTGTAACTGTTATTCTAAGCCTTTGGCTGAAGCACTTGGGCTTCAGACCAGGTGTTTTACATTAAGAAGGTTTGTGGTCTAGGACAAGTAGCTTACATCATTCTAAGTTGAGAGTTGCTGACTGAAGGCTTAGTGTCTGTTATTCTAAAAGTGTATTAGTTCTGGTTTAAGCACTTGGACTTCGGGCCAGTTATTTTACATTAAGAAGGTGTGGCCTGCACTCTTGTGGGAGGAGAGGCTAAATTCTGCCCTTTTGAGCTGGGAGTTTCTGGTTAAAGGCTTATTGTGCCTGCTTATTTGAACTGTTTCTTTCTGAAATTGGTATACCTTGTTTGCTGTAGCATAGACTAAATTCAGACCTGCTGAATCTAGCTTTGTTTGTATAACTTGAGCACTAATCCAGACCATCTTTTTTTGGAGAAGGTTCCCCTGCACCCTAGTGGCAGGAGTGTGCAGTTAGAACTTGTCTGATCAAAGACTGCTGGAACAGGGCTTAGTTTTTAGCTTTTTATTGGTTAATTGGTTAATTTGTTTAAATCAGTTTGCTCATTTACTACTGTTATATTAAAAAAGTACACTTTATGCATCCCCGGTTTGCTAGGGTTAAATTATTCCGGGCACCATAAAGTCTGCCCTTCAAATTTTCCCTTAGAACTAGTATTTTTTTTTAGTTTTAGCACTCAAATCTGTTTATTTGAGCTCAGCACTTGTTCAGAATTTGTTGTGAGCACTAAATAAGCTACAAATTACTACAGCACTCAACTTTCCTCACTTGTCTAGAGGAAAATAGTTTTTAGTACTTAATAAATAAGCACCTATCCAGGCATGTCTATGGGTCAGCTCCCGGTGTTTTCTCCTGTCTACCTGATGAAGCTGGGCATCTTTGGGGAATGCAGCAATTGCCTCATGTACACACACAACCCTCTCCTCCTACCATCCAACACTACAACCTGTTAGAGATCCACTTATATAGTCAAACTGGAAGCAAAGCTCTCTTCACCCAAGACTGGACTAGACAGTCAAGAGGAGAAGGTAAACACTTGCACTACACCACACTCATCACATAGTCCCTCAAAACCTACACCACCAAAACAGACACATAGAAACACAAAGCACACACCTACATTCACGAAGGCTCTCAATAAAAATCTGCTCAAGCAACAGAGACCTCCAAAGCAGAAATGCAAGCAACATCCACACCTCAACATAACCCAAATGACACATAGCTCACAAACTCAGTGTGCCACTCAACCCAAGCCCATAAGGCATAACAACATACCCAACACTCTAGTCATAGGTGACTCTGTAGTCAGGCACACTGATGTTCCACTCACCAGGCTAAGCAAGAAGAAAGTTACTGTCAGCTGCCTGTCAGGTGCCAGGATCTGCCACATAATGCATGCCCTCAGGTCACTCCACAACAAGTACAAATATGACTCTGTCATTGTCCATGTTGGTGTGAATGACCTGAGACGTACCTCCCTGGACTACATGAAAAGAGACACGGAGGAGGTCTCAGATCTTGTAGCCCAGGCAGGTATGATCCTAGCCCTGAGTAGCATTCTGCCATCACCCAGAATGATACCACAGTACAAGGACAAAATTATTAACTTCAACAATTAGCTAAGCTTCTGGTGTCATTCTAGGGGGATCCAGTATCTGCCTGCCTGGGATGACATGATCAACAGACCACAATGCTTTGCCAGAGATGGCCTGCACCTGTCTCCCTTGGGATTCCAGATACTGGCTAAGACTCTTGCCACCCCTATAGTGCCTTTCTTAGGCAAGCTTCAAATGACAAATTCACCATCATAACAGGTACAGGCAAGCAAAATCTGAGGGTAATGCTACTCAATGCTAGAAGTCTAAACCTCAAAATGCATTCACTCGTGGTACTCCTTAAAATGGAGAACATCTACATCTGTGCAGTGACAGAGACCTGGTTCAAGGCTCCAGAGAGCATCCCTGCATTACCAGGCTATAATTCATACCACACCTATTGGCCACCTAACCTGGACTGAAACACTAAAGGTGTGGGCGTGTCCATATTCATTAAGGATATTCACACCTCCAGGCTAGTTGCTCAGCATAATTCATCCGAGATTATCCAAGTGCAACTAACTCTGGGCAAGACAGCAATCCAAATTGTAACTTGTGCAGATCACCCACCATGCCCCGGGATTCTCACTCCTCATTTCTTGATACACTGGAAAATATTACGGTACAACCCAACACCCTAATAATTGGCGATTTCAACTATGCCACCATTAACGAAAACTACTCATGTACCAACTCTTTTGCTCAATGTTTTCTGGAATTCATGAATTCCAGTGCCTTGGATCAACTTATCCACACCCCCACCAGGGGGTCATTACCAACATGGGCAACCAGTGTTCCACACCACAGGTCAATTCCTCGTTGGTCAGATCCGACCACAAGCTAATCACCCTAGACATCCACATCCCACCCCCCAATTAGGAAAAGCACTGTAAAAAATTTCTCCAAAGCCAACTTCACGCTTCTTAAGACAGAAGTGGCAAACTTCATGACACCCATGCAGACAGACAATAGAGGTACGACTGCTGAATCCTACACAAATGTACTTTATAAGCACTTACACGAGTGCATGGCTCATGCTATCCATAACAGAACCAAGATGCTATCCTCCAAAAAAGAAACCCAATCTGGTGGTCCCCTGCCATAAACAAACACAACAACAGAAGAAAGAAACTGTTGCAAAAAAGAGTAAAATCCCATGATTGGAGCAACTCCCTGGACAGCCTCAGTAAGAAGCTGAGATCCCTCATAAAATCCTCCAAAGCTAGTTACAAAAACAAAATCGCCACTGATTTTAAAGACAACCACAAAGCATTCTATAGCTATGTCAAGAATCTCAATGGCAGCATTCACATCTGCTCTGAGTTACAGCACAATGGCACTAAACATACAGAATCAACTGATATTGCCAACATCCTGGCAGATAGGTTCAATGCTAACTTTACTCCTCTCTCATCACCTAAAGGGCCCATCTCTATACTGGAAGAATGCAAAGTTCCTGTAATCACAGGTAAAAACCACACTCTCCAAAGCCAAGAACACAGCATCCATGGGACCTGACAACATCCCAGGCTGCATTCTACATGAACTACAGAATGAACTAGCACCCCACCTAAGCACCATGTTCAATCATAGCCTCACCTCAGGCTTTGTGCCCACTGAATGGCACACAGCGATGGTTATCCCACTTCACAAAGGGGGAGCCACCACAGAACCCGGGAACTACTGCCCCATTAGCCTAATGTGCCTGGTCTGCAAGGCTATGGAATGTATCATCATGGAACTTATAAACAAAAACACTGGTAATCTCTGAACTCTGAACTCCACCCAGTTTGGGTTTGTAAAAGGCAGATCATGTCTCCTAAACCTGATAGACTTCTTTGAAGCAGTCACCAAAGCCATAGACAAGGGTAAGGTGGTTCACACAGCCTATCTAGATCTCGCCAAGGCTTTTGACACCATCCTGCACTCTGGAATTATAGATAAACTCACTAAACTAGGTATAAATCCCTATGTCACAAGATGGGTTGCCAACTGGCTCACTGACAGAACCCACACTGTGAAAGTAGCAGACTCCAAATCCGACTTCAGACCAGTGACAAGTGGAGTACCACAGGGTTTAGTACTAGGTCCTCTCCTGTTTGGTATCTACTTTTCTAAAGTACAGGCTAATACAGAAAGTCTTTGGCTAACGAAGTTTGCACATGACTGCAAACAAGGAGCCATAATTGAAACTCCTAACGATGTGGACATCCTACAAAAGGGCCTCACTGAGACAGATGCTTGGTATCAAAGCCACGGCCTTAAGCTCAATGCCAAAAAGTGCATTGTCATCCCCTTTGGTAAAAACTCTGTACCCATGAGCTACCACATGGGTGGTAGTCTACTTAACACCGAAAGTGTAATAAAAGACCTTGGGATAGAGGTGGACAGTAGTCTCTCCTTTGATAATCACATCACCACAGTAGTCAGGAAATCCTTCTGTGTGGCACACTTCATCACAAAACGTTTCTTATCCAGGAAAAAAGAGGTCATTGTTCCCCTCTACTCATCAGTCATTAGATCCATTGTAGAGTGCAATGCCCCTTGTGGTATGTACTTTACAAGACATCTACAACAGCTGGAATGGCCGCAGAAATACCTCACAAAGAGGATTGCCGCCCTCAAACAAATGCCCTACGCAGACCGTCTGAAAATACTCCAGCTTTACTCCATCAAATATCACCTACTCAGAGGCAATCACTGTCTATCATACAAAGCTATGTCAAACCCAGAGCTGTTGGACATGCTCCACTTAAAGAAATCCCAATCCCTCTGAGATACATGCTCTAGGGACCTAAACCTTGTCACCACAGTAAACACAACATGCTGGTGGGATAGATTCCTGTCCCAGAGACTTCCCATACTCTGGAACAAACTACCTCTCTATATCAAACAAAGCTCCTCATTAGCACTCTTCAAGAAAAATTTTGATGATTGGATGGGAAATAGGAAATTCACCCCGGGGATCACCTCTGTGGCTCTGCTCGAGAGAGGCACAGGAAAATAATTTTCTTGGGTGGCGAAAGCCAGGGTGCCTTTTTGGCTAGGCTTATATAGGCCCTAGGGCCAATAGCCTAGTACCTGCTTATGAACCTATGAATGTGTGATACAGAAACTGATGCACTGAAGAAGAAAAGTCATTTACATCTAGCATCAATGTTAAAAACTTCTGTGCTAATTAGTAATAATCAAAGAAGACATAGCCTGACTAGACCTGCATCTCACATGTATTTTAATGTGACAGCTGAAGAATGAACAGCCCTCAGTGACTTGCAGAACATGATAGTAATGGCCTAGTAATTATGGACAACATGGATTATAATGTTAGTATGATAAAATTATTGCTAGATAAGACATGTTATCATTGTGTTAGTTTATTGGACATTTGCAAGCCTTAAATTATTGATAATGTACTATTAGACATATTAGAGCAAGGTTATATCCAGTTTTACCACTATGAGTTTTTAAATGTGGAAAAGCCTTTTATTTGTGTCATGTTCAGTATCTCCAAGATTAATAAGAACAAATACTTTCTCTGTTTCAGGTCTACTGTGTTGGCCTAAGGTACTAAGACTGACACAATTGCCTTATACCTTCATGGGTTCCACGACCATATTGTTCAAAAATCTAAATCTTATATTAAAAATCTATCAGATTTTTGTAGAAATCAATGGAATATATCAAATTACAGGTACAGAAACAAATGTTTTATGTATAACTTCATAAGCCTGTGTACATTTATCCCAAAAATTTGGGAATTTAATGGGTTACAGAATATTTGGACAAGTTCTCAGTCTTGGGTAACACAGCAACAAATGATTTAAATATATATATATATATATATATATATATATATATATATATATGTGTGTGTGTGTGTGTGTGTGTGTGTGTGTGTGTATATTATGACCAATATGTTTACCAAGTAAAAGGTATAGTAATGGGGGCTGCGATGGCCCAGCACTTACCACTCTGGTGTAAAGAGAACTGGTTATATAAACAAGTCTTGTTTATAAATGTAGAATTTTTATAAACTTTTATAGATGACCTGGTTTTTATCATTTTATAAACATTTCATAGATGATCTAGTCTTTATCTGGAAGGGTAACCTAGTAGAAATTGGTGTTTTGGAAGTTATTGACAACAGCACATACTTTGTGAAGTTTAAAGGGGTTGATATTGGTATAAAAGTTAAATATTTAGGTGTGACCATTATATTGGAGCTAGAAAGAAAATACATTTAATCATATATTTAGAGAAGGACCACACTTATTAATAATTATTTAAACTTCGACAATGCACACTCCCAAAAAATGAAATGTAATGTAATCCAAAGAGCAGTTTATTAGACTTTCTAGATTGGTTAGTGAAGAAAATGCTTCTGAAATATAGCAGATTTTTAAAGACAGTCTTTGAATATAAAGGTTTTAGTTATAGTTTATTGGAAGAAATTGACAGGTAAAATTTGAAAGAAATTGAAAGTTTGTACCAGTTTTAAAATGTCTGCAAGTTGTAGTCAATGAGATGAACAATAAAACGGGAAGCTTTTCTAGGGCCTTTAGAGTAGAAATGTCAGTACATGATTATTCTGTTAAGTAAGCATTCATCGATACCTGCAAAACTGTCACAGGCATTTGGGCCCAGATAATTGGATCTAAACTAGCATTTTTTTAAGAAAGGTCAAAATGTAAGATTAAGAGTGGAAAATCAACAATAGTTCCAAATAATATCGTCACTCAAAAACAGAAAAAGTGCATTTCCCTGTGACTGTTGTAAGCTATATAAATACATGGATCACAGACTGAATGCCATGGCAGGAATAGCCACTCGATGGTGTAAAATATAGCTCTAGGGGATTCAGTCATGTTGACTAATGTTAGCAAATGGGCATGGGTAGTTACCAGTGATAAGTGGGTTGAGTACCTGGCCTACTCTGATCTATGCCAGGAACCCATGCTAATGGTGGGAGCAGTGTATGTGCTCCTATTGACCAGTGTGTGCCTGCCATAAAGCCAAGCAGCCCTGTGACAATAAACTACTGGCCGGTCTGTGTCTAGTTGCTTAGCCTGGGTTACCTGGAATAGCTCTGTTGAGTGAAAGTTAAACATAAAAACAATCAACCTGCCAAACATGAACTGAGAATTGTTACATTCAATATAGATTCACTCATAGGATGCAGCTGGGAAGTGGATGACATGATAATACGGATGAGACTGGACATCTTATGTATCCAAGAGATAAGATGGAAGGGCAGTGCAGCAAAGCCACTTGGCTTAGGATTTAGAGACTACTACCCAGAAGAAGGACAGGATAGAAATGGTGTGGGAGTTGTGGTGATAGACAGGCTTCAGAAGGCAGTGAGAGATGTTATCAGAATTAGTGACAGACTCAAGGCAATCAGACTTTAGTGTAATGATAGGGCAGTATTCATAATCTCAAGCTATGGCCTATAGCAGGGCTGTGATAGTGAGGAAAAGAGTGAATTCAGACAGCAGTTGCTGGACCTACTAAATAAAGCAGGACAACATGAATTGGTTTTGATAATGGCTGACTTGAATGCACTGCACATATTGGGACAGCTAGAACAGGATATGAAGACTGCCTAGGTCCACATGGGTAGGACAACAGCAATAAAGAAGGAGAGGCCATTTTAGACTTCTGCCTGGCATGTGGCTTGACAGTAGCTAACACATGGTTCAAAAAGAGAGATATTCACAAGATCACATACAAGAGTTGCCAATATAAAACTCAGGTAGACTTTCTCTTAATAAAGAAAGGGCACTGGGGTAAAAATTCATGATTGCAAAGTCATCCCCTGGTGAAACAGTCATCGCACAACATAAAACAATGGTTTCCACAATCAGCTGCATGCAGTGGTCAGAGAAAGCTCTAAGGTCATCAGAAATCAAGCTGAAGACCTGGAAGTTGACTGCAGAGAAACTACAACAGTTTAAGGAATTAATCAGGGCTGTAGCACCCCAAAAAGAGGAGGAAATAGTTGGAGTTGAAGAAGAATGTCAGTGCCTCAAAACAGCATGAGTGAAGTCTACTGAACAGATATGTGGCTGAGACAGGTATGGAAATAAGGTACATAAGGAAAGCTGGTGGTGGAATGCAGAAGTCTAGGAAGTCATCAAAAAGAAGAAGGAATGCATGAAAAAGTGGGAGATAGCAAAGACTGACTAGGTTAAGAAAGAATACTGGTTGGCTAACAAAGAAGCTAAGAAAGGAGCTGCAATAGCAAAGAACAGGGCATCGGAGGCACTCTACCAGTTTCTGGAAAGTGGCTCAGTAGGTAGCAAAAAGTAACTATATCAGGTTGCAAGCCAAAGACAAAAAATAAAGAAGATAGTCAGACACCCTTCATAGGGGATGCCAGTAACAACTTGCTCACCAGTCTACAGGACATCAGAGTCAGATGGAAGGAGTATTTACAACAGCTTTTGAATGTAGAAAACCCGCCAGAAGCTGTACTGCCCCAGACATCGCCTATAATGAGGGAAGAAGAGGAACCCACCCTAGAAGAAGTAAGAAGAGCACTAAGGAAAATGAAGTCAGGGAAAGCAGCCGGCTCAGATGAGGTCACAGCAGATATGATAAAGATGCTGGGTGAGATAGGGGAGAAATGGCACCTGAGGGTACTCATAGCAGTGTGCGGAGAAAAGTATATCCCAGATGATTGGAGAATAAGCATACTTGTGCCAATATACAAGAACAAAGGGGACATCCACAACTGTGGGCATTACAGAGGCATCAAACTTCTGTCACATTGCATGAAAGTTCTGAAGAGGGTGATTGATAAATGGATACACAGAGTAGTAAAAAGTAAGATGGGATATGAGCAGTTCAGATTCAGATCAGGATGCAGGATAATTGACCTGATGTTTGCAGTGAGACAGATAGCTGAGAAGATGCTAGAGATGAGGAAAGAGACCAACTGACATTCCTGCACTTGGAGAAAGCATATGGCAAGGTCCAAAGAAAGCTCATTTGGCCAGTACTGCGGTTCTCACAGAGGGGTTCCCAGTGGGAATAGGAGTGGGTGCGCACCAGAGTTCAGTTCTGGGCCTACTGCTGTTCATACTGGTGATTGACTACATTAGAAAACAGGTCAGAGGGGACAGATGAACAAAGTTGCTGCATGCAGATGATGTGGTAGTGCAGGCAGACTTTGAGCAAGAACTTCAGCAAAGGGTAGGTGAATGGAATGCAAAACTGAAGTCACATGGGATGAAAGTAAGCACATATAAGGCAGTGGTAATGGCAGCAAATTGAGGATATCAGAAGAAGCTGAGCACTGAGATAGAAAAGAAGATAGTAGAACAGGTTAATAGCTTCAAGTATCTGGGAGGGGTGGTTGGTTGAGGAGAACAGAAGTCTGAATGAAGAGGTCAAAGCTAGAATCAGAGGGGCTGCAGCCAACTGGCATAGAGTGTCAGGCGTAGTGAATTACAGAAGAATGACAAAGAACCTGAAAAGTAAGGTGTACTAGACAGTGGTGCGACCAGTACTACTGTATGGTACAGAAACTTAGGCAGTAAAGACACAGCAGATGTGGAAGCTAGCAGCGATGGAAATGAAGTGCCTGAGAAGGGTGGAAGGATGCACACTGTGGGACATATGAAGAAATGGGGACATAAGAGCAGAAGCCAAAATAGTGACAATTGCAAAAAAAGATCAAAGAGAACAGATTACATTGGTTCGGACACCTGCAGAAAAGCAGAAGACAATCTGATGAAGAAGATTTGGGACAGACATGAAGAAGGTAAGAGGAAATGAGGGAGTCCAGCAAAGAGGTGGATGGATTTTGTGAGAGAAGCTCTGCGACAGTCAGGCATGAGTGTTAAAGAAAGCAGGAGTATGCCACTGAATCTGGTGAGATGGCAGCAGTTAACACAACACACAAACACATGTAGAAAATGGGAAAAAAGGGGAGTGATGATGATGAATGTCACCCCTAGTCCAAGAAGTTTTGGTGACGTCACATTCCAAATGACAAAAGAGTTTATTTTCTGAAGAAATCCATATTATTTTTACCAGTGAATTAACTCAAAACATAAATATTTTGTGCATGTGCTTCATTCATACAACTGAAAAGAAGTCAAATGCATCCAGGAAACATGAAGTATAATATGGCATGCTAGACTGCCACTGGTTTTGATTACGCATGTGTATGTATAAGAGTAAGTCTATAAATTGTCTTCTCACAGTTCTTGGTAAAGGTTTTTAGGGCATTATTCTTAAATACTTTGGTATGAAATTTGCCTAACATTCTTGCTTTACCTTTAAAGATTTAAATGCAGCTTTGATGTGAATTTTACCCTACCACATTGTTATACAGGGAAATTTCCCAGAGGCATTTTTCCATTGAACAGGAAGTTCCACTTTTTTCCAGAGAAATACATATATTCTTTATTCTGCTGTGATGGCAACTCAGTACGAATATATACTGGACTAACACCCAAAAGGCATCTCAAAACAACTGCCACTAATGGGGGCAGAGTATAAAGTATCAGCCAAACTACTTAGTGTAAAATGCTTATAAAACCCAGAAATCAGCACTTGATATCTCAAACTCCTTTGACATTTCCTATTAAACCTTTCAGAGAATTATTCATAGATACTTGGGTACAAAATGAGCCTAAGATTGACATCCTGCTTTTAATAATTTAAATTCAGTTAAAGGTTGAAGCAGACTCCATCACATTGACACTATCAGTACAGAGAGTTTTTGTTTTAGCACTTTAAGATCATATTAAGGTAACTGCCGTGAAGGGCCATTTTAAGGCTAGCCAATAAGTTAAGGTCAGAATCAAACCCTGTTTCTTGTGTCTGTAAGGTGAAGACCTTAACAATTATACCACACCACCCCAAAAATATTGTTAATTAATGACACGGAGATGTTTTCTTAGTCTCTGAAAGAGTTAACTCCAAGCTTTGCACAGGGTGGCTTTTTTCCCCAAAAGGGACTTGTCCAATGTGGGGCTCTAACCCACAACCCTGAGATTACAGGTCCTATGCCCTGATAACTAAGTTAGCTGGGCAAATTAGGGATAAGATAGAAAGTTCTCTTTTGTGGAATTTGGCATCTTTTGTAATGTATCAACGATCAACAAAGCAGGACCCAAATTGCTACACCACAAAACGAAACAACGAAGCCAGTAAAAAAACTTTATTCTCTAGCGCTTCGGCCACAGTAAGCCTTCAAGGAGTAACACATCCCATTTACAAAAAAGTTTATATAGCACCAGCTACTTCCATCAATCACCAATCAAACAATTAAACAATTAAATCATTAAAATAATTAAAAGTTAATAAGAATACATCTCAAGCAGTGTTTTAAACAATACTTCTCCAGCAACAATCTGTATTCAGACCCCTAGGAATCAGGGTTTCACACTTCAAAATAAAAATAGTTTATTTCTTTAAAAGTGCATTCTTAATCAAATTATCATTAAATTCACTTATGAAAACCTGTTCTAAAATAGTTGTTGACAAACTATCACATTTTCCTTCATGAAATTCATAAAAATGCTGAGCTAAAGGGCTCTCTATTTTTTTTACCCTAATGTCCCTCAGGTGTTTCATTAATCTGGTCTTAAACATTCTTTTAGTTTGACCGATATAAAACTTATCACAACCACATCTGATGGCATATATAACTCTCTCAGTTTTACAATTATACTGGCCATTTGCTCTAAAATCAATATTGTTTATATAGGGGGAAAAGTTTATTACATATGGACAACCACTACATTTTCCACATGATAACGTCCCTCTTGTAGCAATATGGTAATAGAATTTCTCATCAGGTTTATAAAATCTAGTATGTACTACCATATCCTTAATATTTCTACCCTTCTTGTAAGAAAAAATTAACTTCTTCTCAGTTAAACTTTTGAGTTCAAAAACATTTTTTAAGAAATCCCAAAAATGTCTAGGGGATTCCTAGGGGTCTGAATACAGATTGTTGCTGGAGAAGTATTGTTTAAAACACTGCTTGAGATGTATTCTTATTAACTTTTAATTATTTTAATGATTTAATTGTTTAATTGTTTGATTGGTGATTGATGGAAGTGGCTGGTGCTATATAAACTTTTTTGTAAATGTGATGTGTTACTCCTTGAAGGCTTACTGTGGCCGAGGCACTAGAGAATAAAGTTTTTTTACTGGCTTCATTGTTTCATCTTTTGTAATGTAACCTAATCCAGACATATTCTAGGTGTGTACTGTATTTCCCACTATGAAGAGAAGTCCCACCTCTACTGGAAACCAAATATAGTACAACTTGGCAGCCTTCCACATTCAACTGGAGGTGGCTATAAGTGCAGAATAATAACTTAGAAATAAATCTACAGTTTGTAGATAAAATTTCACACAGTATCACAAGACATTCTTGTAGTACATGGTGCACTGTGATTATTCTCCAAAAATCAGAAAAAGGAAACTCATGTAACCACTTCTCTAGTATGAGGCATGATCTTAACAAATATTAAGCACCCTCTGTTGCACTTGTTAAGTTCAAGTATCATGCTAGGCAGTTAAATCTGTCAGTACTGGCCAGCTAATCACAACGGCACAATTAAAAACAGATTTGTTTTAGCCTGTTGTCTGTGCCATTTATGTATCCCTGAAGTTTTGTAACATAAGAAAGTATGTTACTGCCTTTCTGACAGCACTCACTAAGTGCTTTCAAACTCAACAAAACTCTTAGCACTTTTTTCTGTAGCTAGTAGTACATGGAATAGATAACGCTATGTGCACTACAAAGAACTGTGACTGGGTTACCAATCATAACCCTTTACTATGCGTTCTTGACCTGGATGCCAAGATTCACCTCTCAAGCTTCACTCTCCAGGTGAATTTCTAGGCATCCATGTCTTAAACACATAATGACCAGGTTATGATCAGCAACCCCCTCATAATCCCGCTGTGTTATACTGAGCATGGTGACATCAGAAATATATATTGAAGTGCCCAGTGCTTTTTGGTGTGTTACAGTGCAACTTCTAATACAGCAGTACCTTGCCCCATCTGTTACATAACACTATTAAAAGTATACATTATGGTGTCTAGCTCTTTTGCTATTGCATATTGTCAGTACAGGCTGACTTTGTAGTATGAATTCTTTGCCCTGCAGCAAAATACTATCATAGGCTCATATTAGAGTTGACAACATTTACACTACAGTAAGATGCCACTAAAGGATGATATTGGAGTATAAACACTGCATTACTACACCACTGCATGCTAATGCTGAAGTGTTCATCATTCACAGTATAGCACAGTATCACCAAAGTTTTAGAGTTTGAGTTCAGTGATGATCTTCACCCACAGTCTATGTGGAGACCCACTATCTGCATGGGATTTATCTAGGTGCTCTGATTCCTCCAACCGTCCCAGAATATGCTGGCTGATTGACTATCCAAAAGTTGCCTTTGTCCTCATTCACTGCTGTCAGGGAATATTGGCATACATTTGCTTTCAGACTTCTACCCATGCAATGCATGGGGTTCAATATACATCAGCCTGGGAAAAGATGGCAGATACTCCCAGCTGCTTTGCCAGGGATGGCCTGTACCTCTCCCCCCAAGGTTCCATATAATAGCTAAATCCTTGATCATCTCTATATTACCTTTTTAGGCAATATCAGTCCTACAAAGCTTTCAGCACAGCTAAACAGATTCTGGAAAACATTAAGGTACTGCTGCTCAGTGCTAGGAGGCTTAACAAAAAAGTCTACTCTCTCTACAAGCACTCCTTCTGTTGATATGATCAAGTGTCAGCATAGCCAGCAGGAGTTTTGTAAAGAATGATATGTCCTTTGAATATCAAACTGATTTATACAAGAAGCTTGTGCTGAAAATGTATTTGTGAGCTTTGCTTGTATTAAAATGTATCGACAGTGTACTCTGCTGGGATGAAAAGAAATGAAAACCTGTGTTGGTTACATCTCTGGTAATCATTTTAAGTAGAGTTGCTGCTACTGAGATTTGTCTGCATACATCAACTGGACATAAGCTGATTTAAGTATATTTCCTTCATTTTATTGTGGTTGTTATAACTTGGGGACTGATTTCTCAGATCTAGCTCTGTTGAAACTGTCTTGTGTGTGTGTCTGAAGCTCTGCACTAGTTGTTAAACTGCTCTGAAATTCCTTTAAGTGTTAATTAGCTTGGGGGGGTTTCTGATAACTTTAAAACCTGTGTTGGTTACATCTCTGGTAATCATTTTAAGTAGAGTTGCTGCTACTGAGATTTGTCTGCATACATCAACTGGACATAAGCTGATTTAAGTATATTTCCTTCATTTTATTGTGGTTGTTATAACTTGGGGACTGATTTCTCAGATCTAGCTCTGTTGAAACTGTCTTGTGTGTGTGTCTGAAGCTCTGCACTAGTTGTTAAACTGCTCTGAAATTCCTTTAAGTGTTAATTAGCTTGGGGGTTTTCTGATAACTTTAAAACCTGTGTTGGTTACATCTCTGGTAATCATTTTAAGTAGAGTTGCTGCTACTGAGATTTGTCTGCATACATCAACTGGACATAAGCTGATTTAAGTATATTTCCTTCATTTTATTGTGGTTGTTATAACTTGGGGACTGATTTCTCAGATCTAGCTCTGTTGAAACTGTCTTGTGTGTGTGTCTGAAGCTCTGCACTAGTTGTTAAACTGCTCTGAAATTCCTTTAAGTGTTAATTAGCTTGGGGGTTTTCTGATAACTTTAAAACCTGTGTTGGTTACATCTCTGGTAATCATTTTAAGTAGAGTTGCTGCTACTGAGATTTGTCTGCATACATCAACTGGACATAAGCTGATTTAAGTATATTTCCTTCATTTTATTGTGGTTGTTATAACTTGGGGACTGATTTCTCAGATCTAGCTCTGTTGAAACTGTCTTGTGTGTGTGTCTGAAGCTCTGCACTAGTTGTTAAACTGCTCTGAAATTCCTTTAAGTGTTAATTAGCTTGGGGGTTTTCTGATAACTTTAAAACCTGTGTTGGTTACATCTCTGGTAATCATTTTAAGTAGAGTTGCTGCTACTGAGATTTGTCTGCATACATCAACTGGACATAAGCTGATTTAAGTATATTTCCTTCATTTTATTGTGGTTGTTATAACTTGGGGACTGATTTCTCAGATCTAGCTCTGTTGAAACTGTCTTGTGTGTGTGTCTGAAGCTCTGCACTAGTTGTTAAACTGCTCTGAAATTCCTTTAAGTGTTAATTAGCTTGGGGGTTTTCTGATAACTTTAAAACCTGTGTTGGTTACATCTCTGGTAATCATTTTAAGTAGAGTTGCTGCTACTGAGATTTGTCTGCATACATCAACTGGACATAAGCTGATTTAAGTATATTTCCTTCATTTTATTGTGGTTGTTATAACTTGGGGACTGATTTCTCAGATCTAGCTCTGTTGAAACTGTCTTGTGTGTGTGTCTGAAGCTCTGCACTAGTTGTTAAACTGCTCTGAAATTCCTTTAAGTGTTAATTAGCTTGGGCGTTTTCTGATAACTTTAAAACCTGTGTTGGTTACATCTCTGGTAATCATTTTAAGTAGAGTTGCTGCTACTGAGATTTGTCTGCATACATCAACTGGACATAAGCTGATTTAAGTATATTTCCTTCATTTTATTGTGGTTGTTATAACTTGGGGACTGATTTCTCAGATCTAGCTCTGTTGAAACTGTCTTGTGTGTGTGTCTGAAGCTCTGCACTAGTTGTTAAACTGCTCTGAAATTCCTTTAAGTGTTAATTAGCTTGGGGGTTTTCTGATAACTTTAAAACCTGTGTTGGTTACATCTCTGGTAATCATTTTAAGTAGAGTTGCTGCTACTGAGATTTGTCTGCATACATCAACTGGACATAAGCTGATTTAAGTATATTTCCTTCATTTTATTGTGGTTGTTATAACTTGGGGACTGATTTCTCAGATCTAGCTCTGTTGAAACTGTCTTGTGTGTGTGTCTGAAGCTCTGCACTAGTTGTTAAACTGCTCTGAAATTCCTTTAAGTGTTAATTAGCTTGGGGGTTTTCTGATAACTTTAAAACCTGTGTTGGTTACATCTCTGGTAATCATTTTAAGTAGAGTTGCTGCTACTGAGATTTGTCTGCATACATCAACTGGACATAAGCTGATTTAAGTATATTTCCTTCATTTTATTGTGGTTGTTATAACTTGGGGACTGATTTCTCAGATCTAGCTCTGTTGAAACTGTCTTGTGTGTGTGTCTGAAGCTCTGCACTAGTTGTTAAACTGCTCTGAAATTCCTTTAAGTGTTAATTAGCTTGGGGGTTTTCTGATAACTTTAAAACCTGTGTTGGTTACATCTCTGGTAATCATTTTAAGTAGAGTTGCTGCTACTGAGATTTGTCTGCATACATCAACTGGACATAAGCTGATTTAAGTATATTTCCTTCATTTTATTGTGGTTGTTATAACTTGGGGACTGATTTCTCAGATCTAGCTCTGTTGAAACTGTCTTGTGTGTGTGTCTGAAGCTCTGCACTAGTTGTTAAACTGCTCTGAAATTCCTTTAAGTGTTAATTAGCTTGGGGGTTTTCTGATAACTTTAAAACCTGTGTTGGTTACATCTCTGGTAATCATTTTAAGTAGAGTTGCTGCTACTGAGATTTGTCTGCATACATCAACTGGACATAAGCTGATTTAAGTATATTTCCTTCATTTTATTGTGGTTGTTATAACTTGGGGACTGATTTCTCAGATCTAGCTCTGTTGAAACTGTCTTGTGTGTGTGTCTGAAGCTCTGCACTAGTTGTTAAACTGCTCTGAAATTCCTTTAAGTGTTAATTAGCTTGGGGGGTTTTCTGATAACTTTAAAACCTGTGTTGGTTACATCTCTGGTAATCATTTTAAGTAGAGTTGCTGCTACTGAGATTTGTCTGCATACATCAACTGGACATAAGCTGATTTAAGTATATTTCCTTCATTTTATTGTGGTTGTTATAACTTGGGGACTGATTTCTCAGATCTAGCTCTGTTGAAACTGTCTTGTGTGTGTGTCTGAAGCTCTGCACTAGTTGTTAAACTGCTCTGAAATTCCTTTAAGTGTTAATTAGCTTGGGGGTTTTCTGATAACTTTAAAACCTGTGTTGGTTACATCTCTGGTAATCATTTTAAGTAGAGTTGCTGCTACTGAGATTTGTCTGCATACATCAACTGGACATAAGCTGATTTAAGTATATTTCCTTCATTTTATTGTGGTTGTTATAACTTGGGGACTGATTTCTCAGATCTAGCTCTGTTGAAACTGTCTTGTGTGTGTGTCTGAAGCTCTGCACTAGTTGTTAAACTGCTCTGAAATTCCTTTAAGTGTTAATTAGCTTGGGGGTTTTCTGATAACTTTAAAACCTGTGTTGGTTACATCTCTGGTAATCATTTTAAGTAGAGTTGCTGCTACTGAGATTTGTCTGCATACATCAACTGGACATAAGCTGATTTAAGTATATTTCCTTCATTTTATTGTGGTTGTTATAACTTGGGGACTGATTTCTCAGATCTAGCTCTGTTGAAACTGTCTTGTGTGTGTGTGTCTGAAGCTCTGCACTAGTTGTTAAACTGCTCTGAAATTCCTTTAAGTGTTAATTAGCTTGGGGGGTTTTCTGATAACTTTAAAACCTGTGTTGGTTACATCTCTGGTAATCATTTTAAGTAGAGTTGCTGCTACTGAGATTTGTCTGCATACATCAACTGGACATAAGCTGATTTAAGTATATTTCCTTCATTTTATTGTGGTTGTTATAACTTGGGGACTGATTTCTCAGATCTAGCTCTGTTGAAACTGTCTTGTGTGTGTGTCTGAAGCTCTGCACTAGTTGTTAAACTGCTCTGAAATTCCTTTAAGTGTTAATTAGCTTGGGGGGGGTTTCTGATAACTTTAAAACCTGTGTTGGTTACATCTCTGGTAATCATTTTAAGTAGAGTTGCTGCTACTGAGATTTGTCTGCATACATCAACTGGACATAAGCTGATTTAAGTATATTTCCTTCATTTTATTGTGGTTGTTATAACTTGGGGACTGATTTCTCAGATCTAGCTCTGTTGAAACTGTCTTGTGTGTGTGTCTGAAGCTCTGCACTAGTTGTTAAACTGCTCTGAAATTCCTTTAAGTGTTAATTAGCTTGGGGGTTTTCTGATAACTTTAAAACCTGTGTTGGTTACATCTCTGGTAATCATTTTAAGTAGAGTTGCTGCTACTGAGATTTGTCTGCATACATCAACTGGACATAAGCTGATTTAAGTATATTTCCTTCATTTTATTGTGGTTGTTATAACTTGGGGACTGATTTCTCAGATCTAGCTCTGTTGAAACTGTCTTGTGTGTGTGTCTGAAGCTCTGCACTAGTTGTTAAACTGCTCTGAAATTCCTTTAAGTGTTAATTAGCTTGGGGGGTTTTCTGATAACTTTAAAACCTGTGTTGGTTACATCTCTGGTAATCATTTTAAGTAGAGTTGCTGCTACTGAGATTTGTCTGCATACATCAACTGGACATAAGCTGATTTAAGTATATTTCCTTCATTTTATTGTGGTTGTTATAACTTGGGGACTGATTTCTCAGATCTAGCTCTGTTGAAACTGTCTTGTGTGTGTGTCTGAAGCTCTGCACTAGTTGTTAAACTGCTCTGAAATTCCTTTAAGTGTTAATTAGCTTGGGGGTTTTCTGATAACTTTAAAACCTGTGTTGGTTACATCTCTGGTAATCATTTTAAGTAGAGTTGCTGCTACTGAGATTTGTCTGCATACATCAACTGGACATAAGCTGATTTAAGTATATTTCCTTCATTTTATTGTGGTTGTTATAACTTGGGGACTGATTTCTCAGATCTAGCTCTGTTGAAACTGTCTTGTGTGTGTGTCTGAAGCTCTGCACTAGTTGTTAAACTGCTCTGAAATTCCTTTAAGTGTTAATTAGCTTGGGGGTTTTCTGATAACTTTAAAACCTGTGTTGGTTACATCTCTGGTAATCATTTTAAGTAGAGTTGCTGCTACTGAGATTTGTCTGCATACATCAACTGGACATAAGCTGATTTAAGTATATTTCCTTCATTTTATTGTGGTTGTTATAACTTGGGGACTGATTTCTCAGATCTAGCTCTGTTGAAACTGTCTTCCCCACCCCCCCTCCTTGTTCTTGGATGTAGTTTAAATTTGGTGGCTTTTGCAGTGCCCGCCCCACTGTAGATTTGATCTAGGACACTCCCCCAGTCCCTTCTCTTTACCCCATTCTCTCTAATAAACCCTTTCTGCACTTGCTTTTAGTCCTTTTTAATTTAATTACATTTTTTTCATACTGTGTGTGGACTAATATTGCTACATACTCAAGTGTGCCAGCTTGCACTGCATGTGAATTGTTTTTATAGCATTTACTGTCTGTTTTTTTCCTTGTCGCTGTAAAAAAAAAAAAAAAAAAAATTCTCTTGTTTTCCTGCCTTACTGCACTAGAGTAGTCCAGTTTCAGAGTTGCTGATCCCTGGGCTTTGTTTTTAGTTCCTGTTACTGATCCATTGCCTTATTAGGAAGGAGGGAAGTTTCTTTGCTTACCAGTGGGAGTGGGAAGCACTGAGCGGCCTTTTGTCCGATTTGGTGAAGTTTCAGCCAGAAACTAGTAGTCCATTGGTCGTTTGGGCCAGTTCCTAGCTCCTTTCAGCCCCCTGCTATAAAACACGCTAAACACGCGTTTTCCAGCTTGTACCAACTCAGCACAGATCCTCGTGGTGGCCTGTAGAGTGATCCAAGCAGCAGAGAGCTAAAAGAGTGACTTTCTACCAGATATAAGTATTTTTGTGGCTTTCCCACTGTTATTAAGCTAGCGACTGCATTTCGCCTGTTTTACTGCTACTTTAAGTGATTTCTGCATTTTACACTGTTTATTGCACTTTAAGTTACTAATTGTTGCAAATTGTTTCTGTAGGCTACACACTAAAGTGCTAGCTGATTTACAGCATTTATAGCATTTACTGTCTGTTTTTTTCCTTGTCTCTGTAATAAAACAAAAAATCTCTTGTTTTCCCGCCTTACTGAACTAGAGTAGTCCAGTTTCAGAGTTGCTGATCCCTGAGCTTTGTTTTAGTTCCTGTTACTGATCCATTGCCTTATTAGGAGGAGGGAAGTTTCTTTGCTTACCAGTGGGAGTGGGAAGCACTGAGCAGCCTTTCTGTCCGATTTGGTGAAGCTTCAGCCGGAAACTAGTAGTCCATTGGTCGTTTTGGGCCAATTCCTAGCTCCTTTCAGCCCCTGCTATAAAACACGCTAAACACGCGTTTTCCAGCTTGTACCAACTCAGCACAGATCCTCGTGGTGGCCTGCAGAGTGATCCAAGCAGCAGAGAGCTAAAAGAGTGACTTTCTACCAGATATAAGTATTTTTGTGGCTTTCCCACTGTTATTAAGCTAGCGACTGCATTTCGCCTGTTTTACTGCTACTTTAAGTGATTTCTGCATTTTACACTGTTTATTGCACTTTAAGTTACTAATTGTTGCAAATTGTTTCTGTAGGCTACACACTAA
Organism: Protopterus annectens; assembly: GCF_019279795.1. Taxonomy (NCBI): domain Eukaryota; kingdom Metazoa; phylum Chordata; order Ceratodontiformes; family Protopteridae; genus Protopterus; species Protopterus annectens. The sequence continues at coordinate 395,073,883 of NC_056741.1, read as the reverse complement.
AGTGCGCTAGCCGATTTACAGCATTTATAGCATTTACTGTCTGTTTTTTTCCTTGTCTCTGTAATAAAACAAAAAATCTCTTGTTTTCCGCCTTACTGAACTAGAGTAGTCCAGTTTCAGAGTTGCTGATCCCTGGGCTTTGTTTTTAGTTCCTGTTACTGATCCATTGCCTTATTAGGGAGGAGGGAAGTTTCTTTGCTTACCAGTGGGAGTGGGAAGCACTGAGCAGCCTTTCTGTCCGATTTGGTGAAGTTTCAGCCGGAAACTAGTAGTCCATTGGTCGTTTTGGGCCAATTCCTAGCTCCTTTCAGCCCCTGCTATAAAACACGCTAAACACGTGTTTTTCCAGCTTGTACCAACTCAGCACAGATCCTCGTGGTGGCCTGCAGAGTGATCCAAGCAGCAGAGAGCTAAAAGAGTGACTTTCTACCAGATATAAGTATTTTTGTGGCTTTCCCACTGTTATTAAGCTAGCGACTGCATTTCGCCTGTTTTACTGCTACTTTAAGTGATTTCTGCATTTTACACTTATTATTGCACTTTAAGTTACTAATTGTTGCAAATTGTTTCTGTAGGCTACACACTAAAGTGCGCTAGCCGATTTACAGCATTTATAGCATTTACTGTCTGTTTTTTTCCTTGTCTCTGTAATAAAACAAAAAATCTCTTGTTTTCCGCCTTACTGAACTAGAGTAGTCCAGTTTCAGAGTTGCTGATCCCTGGGCTTTGTTTTTAGTTCCTGTTACTGATCCATTGCCTTATTAGGGAGGAGGGAAGTTTCTTTGCTTACCAGTGGGAGTGGGAAGCACTGAGCAGCCTTTCTGTCCGATTTGGTGAAGTTTCAGCCAGAAACTAGTAGTCCATTGGTCGTTTTGGGCCAATTCTAGCTCCTTTCAGCCCCTGCTATAAAACACGCTAAACACGCGTTTTCCAGCTTGTACCAACTCAGCACAGATCCTCGTGGTGGCCTGCAGAGTGATCCAAGCAGCAGAGAGCTAAAAGAGTGACTTTCTACCAGATATAAGTATTTTTGTGGCTTTCCCACTGTTATTTAAGCTAGCGACTGCATTTCGCCTGTTTTACTGCTACTTTAAGTGATTTCTGCATTTTACACTGTTTATTGCACTTTAAGTTACTAATTGTTGCAAATTGTTTCTGTAGGCTACACACTAAAGTGCGCTAGCCGATTTACAGCATTTATAGCATTTACTGTCTGTTTTTTCCTTGTCTCTGTAAAAAAACAAAAAAATCTCTTGTTTTCCTGCCTTACTGAACTAGAGTAGTCCAGTTTCAGAGTTGCTGATCCCTGGGCTTTGTTTTTAGTTCCTGTTACTGATTCATTGCCTTATTAGGGAGGAGGGAAGTTTCTTTGCTTACCAGTGGGAGTGGGAAGCACTGAGCAGCCTTTCTGTCCGATTTGGTGAAGTTTCAGCCAGAAACTAGTAGTCCATTGGTTGTTTTGGGCCAATTCCTAGCTCCTTTCAGCCCCCTGCTATAAAACACGCTAAACACGCGTTTTCCAGCTTGTACCAACTCAGCACAGATCCTCGTGGTGGCCTGCAAAGTGATCCAAGCAGCAGAGAGCTAAAAGAGTGACTTTCTACCAGATATAAGTATTTTTTGTGGCTTTCCCACTGTTATTTAAGCTAGCAACTGCATTTCGCCTGTTTTATTGCTACTTTAAGTGATTTCTGCATTTTACACTGTTTATTGCACTTTAAGTTACTAATTGTTGCAAATTGTTTCTGTAGGCTACACACTAAAGTGCGCTAGCCGATTTACAGCAATTACTGTCTGTTTTTTTCCTTGTCTCTGTAATAAAACAAAAAAAATCTCTTGTTTTCCCGCCTTACTGAACTAGAGTAGTCCAGTTTCAGAGTTGCTGATCCCTGGGCTTTGTTTTTAGTTCCTATTACTGATCCATTGCCTTATTAGGAAGGAGGGAAGTTTCTTTGCTTACCAGTGGGAGTGGGAAGCACTGAGCGGCCTTTTGTCTGATTTGGTGAAGTTTCAGCCAGAAACTAGTAGTCCATTGGTCGCTTTTGGGCCAATTCCTAGCTCCCTTCAGCCCCTGCTATAAAACACGCTAAACGCTGTAAGCCCGATTAGCTGAGTTACCACTGTTGCACACAAGAGCAGCGGCGGTTAAACAAGGTTAAACTATTTGGGCCATCTAAATTCCACTCTTCCAATTTTCCCTTAAAACTACCTTCCTCGAGCTGTACTGCTGATCTAACCAGCATATCCTATAACTGAAAAGTTCATCTCTACTTGATTCCCAAGTAGACTATTCTCTATCTGTAAAGCCTAGCACTTACTCCTACAGTACTTGCACCTTGATAAAGCACTCTTATTATAGATAGTACCCCACCAGCCTAAAACCCACTTCCCCGGAGTCCTTTGAAAGTCTCTTTATCTACTACTTCTAGTATGTCGAGGGATCAGTTGCTAGTGTCCTCTCCAGCTCAACTGGTGAACCTGGGAATATTGAGGCAATGTTACAACTGCCTCATGTACACAGACAATCCTCTCCTTCTCCCACAAAACACAAATACATGCGAGAGATGCAACTATACGGCCAAACTGGAGGCTGAGCTCTCTCAACATAGGACTGGCAAGACCAGACAGGAGGAGAAGGTAACCACACACAATACATACCCAGTCACACATGGTACCATCACAACTTCAAATCATACACATACTCACACAAAGACATACTCGGAGGCTCTGATCAAAATTTACCAAAACAGCAGAGGCCACCAAAGCAGACACCCAAACAACTACCACCTCACGACCCAACACATGCAACACATAGACCACACAGTCAGAGTGTCAAACAGTCACAGCCCTTAAGGCCAAACAAAATGCCAGACACACTTGTCATTGGTGATTCCATAGTCAGACACACTGACGCCCCGCTCACCAGACTGAGTAAAGAGAAGGTCACAGTAAGCTGCCTGTCAGGCACTAGAATCCGCCACATAACGCAAGCACTCAGGTCTCTCAACAGCAGGTACAAGTACGACTCAGTCATTGTCCACGCTGGTGTCAACGACCTGAGACGCACCTCCTTGGACTACATGAAAAGGGACATCGAGGAGCTCTCTGATTATGTAGCCCAGGCAGGTATGACCCTGACCTTGAGCAGTATCCTACCTTCACCTAGAATGATGCCACAATACAGTGATAAGATGATCAGCTTTAATAATTGGCTTAAATTCTGGTGTCATTCAAAGGGGATCCAATGTCTGTCTGCCTGGGATGACATGCTGGACAAGCCACGCTGCTTCAAGGGACGGCTTGCACCTGTCACCCTGGGCTTCCGGATATTGGCAAAGGCTCTTGCCACCCCCATAGTGCCTTTTTAGGCAAGGCTCAAATTCTAAACCTACCACCCTAGAACACCAAAAAGGAAAAAAACTAAGGGTAATGCTGCTCAATGCCAGAAGTCTCAATCTCAAGATGCACGCACTCGAGGCCCTTCTCAATATGGAGAACATCGATGTCTGTGCTGTGACAGAAACCTGGTTCAAGGCTCCTGAGAGCACCCCAGCACTAACAGGTTTCACCTCATATCATGCGTTCCGGCCCCAAAATCCGGACAACACCAAGAAAGGAGGGGGGTGTCCATATTCATAAAGGACACCCACACCTCAAGGTTGGTGGCAACGCATGATGCATCGGAGACCATCCAGGTGCAATTAACCATAGGCAAGACTGCTCTGCAATTTGTAGCATGTTACAGGCCACCCTCTCAAACTCAGGAACCTCACATGGCCTTCCTGAAAACATTGGAGGGGATAAATGTATCTCCAAACACCATCATACTAGGTGACTTTAACTACCCTAATATAGACTGGGAACACTACTCAAGCCCGAACACTCTAACCCAAAGATTCCTGGAGTTCATAAACTCAAATGCCATGGAACAACTAGTCACCATCCCCACAAGAGGAGAAAACATACTTGATCTCATCATCACGAACATGGGATCAAACTGTTCAACACCGGAAGTATACCCTCACTGGTGAGATCAGATCATAAACTAACCTCGCTGGAGGTGCGGATCGCCCCGCCGCCTGTAACAAAAGAGACCACAGTGAAAAACTTCTCAAAAGCCGATTTCACACTTCTAAAACTAGTGTGGTCTCCTTTAAGGCCCCTGAGCCAGTGGTAAACATTACTCAAACCGCTGAATCACTTACAAATGCCTTCTACCAGCACCTACAGGACTGCATGGATCAGGCAATCCCAAACAAAACTAAGACTCTCTGTACCAAAGGCAAGCGTCCAGTCTGGTGGACCCCAGCCATAAACAAGCTCTACAACAAAAGGAGGAAGCTACTACAAGATAGAGCAAAATCCTTGAAAGGTAAGACACCTTTGATCATTATAAGTAAAAACTAAGAGCTCTCATAAAATCATCCAAGGCAAATTTTGAGAGAAAAATCGCCAAGGACTCTAAAGAGAATCATAAGGCCTTCTTTAGCTATGTTAGAAACCTAGGAGGAAACTCCCAGATATGCTCAGAATTAGTTCAAAATGATGTGAAAATTACTGAACCTACACACATTGCCAACATACTGGCTGACAGGTTCAGTGCAAACTTCTCCCCTCCCCAAAAGGAGAGATATCTATTCCAGAGGATTGTAGCCCCCAAACATCTCCAACGCCCAGGTGAGAACTGCCCTCACTAAGGCAAAACACAGCATCCATGGGACCGGATGGTGTCCCCGGCTGTGTGCTTCATGAACTCAATGAGGAATTAAACCCACAGTTAGGACAGCTGTTTAATCTTAGCCTCACCTCAGGATACGGACCCAAGGAGTGGCGCACGGCGACTGTGGTCCCACTTCATAAGGGCGGTGCCTCCACAGACCCTGGAAATTACCGCCCCATTAGCTTGACAAGCCTTATCTGCAAAGCCATGGAGAGGATCATAATGGAACTCATAAATAAAGACATAGGGAACTTGCAGACTTTGGATCCAACTCAGTTTGGCTTTGTCAAAGGCAGATCCTGCCTCTTAAACTTGGTTGACTTTTTCGAGACAGTCACCAAGGCCATTGATGAGGGAAAGGCAGTCCATACAGCCTACCTCGACCTGGCAAAGGCCTTCACACAATACCCCACTCAGGTATCATCGAAAAACTCATCAGCTTGAATGTAAACCCATACATCACAAGATGGGTTGCAAACTGGCTAAGTGACAGAACCCACAGGGTCAGAGTTGCTGGAGCCATGTCAGACTCAAAGCCTGTCACAAGTGGTGTCCCACAGGGCTCAGTCCTGGGTCCACTCTTGTTCGGCATCTACTTTTCTGAAGTACAAGCAAACACAGGAGGGTTATGGCTGACAAAGTTTGCAGATAACTGCAAACTGGGCCATAGTCGAAAACACATCTGACACAGATATCCTCCAGAAGGGCCTCACAGAAATGGATAACTGGTGCCAGAGCCATGGCCTGAAGTTAAACGCCAAAAATGCATAGTCATACCCTTTGGGAAAACAAGGCTACCCCTAGCTACCATATAGGTGGCAATCCACTGAGCACAGAAAAAGTCATCAGAGATCTGGGGACCCAGGTTGACAGTAGCCTTCGCTTGACACTCATGTTGCTAAAGTAGTTAGGAAAACCTTCTATATCACCCACCTGATCATGAAGGGATTCACATCTAGATCAAGGGAGGTCATTGTCCCCTTGTACTCATCACTTATTAGACCTATGATTGAGTACAATGCCCGTTCGAATGTATCTGACCAGACACCTGCTGCAGCTTGAAAGGCCCCAAAAGTTCCTCACCAAAAGGATAAAGGGTCTCAAAAATATGTCTTATGCTGCCCGACTGAAAGAACTCCAGCTCTATTCAGTCTCATACCGCTTGCTCAGAGGTGACCTGTGCCTGACATATAAGGCCATGTCAAACCCAGATTTGATGAATATGCTTCACCTCAAAAAATCTAGATCCCTCAGAACCACAAGGGCGGGAGACTTAAACCTTGACACGGTTATAAATAGAACATGCTGGAGGGACAGATTCATCACCCAGAGACTCCCTATGCTGTGGAACAAAATCCCGGTACATGTGAGGCAGAGCACCTCTCTGGTCTTGTTCAAGAGGAATCTTGACCAATGGATGGGAGATTGCAGATATACCCCAGGGATTACTTCAGCGTCACTGCTTGACAGAGGCACAGCAAAATGATAGGCATAGTTTTTATTCAAACTAAAGGGGTGGCGAAAGCCACATAACTATGGGCTAGGCTTATAAATGCCCTTGGGCAGATAGCCTAGTATGAACCTATGAACCTATATGTATTATTGCAACTGAATTATATGTACCAGCTAGCTTACTTTAAGAAAAATAAGGGAAATGTAAATGAGCTGTTAAACCATTAAAACATTACCCCACAGTGCTGAATAGGACCAGAGATGCTAGGTCTGGAAAAAGCCTTTGTTCATTATCTAAGTAAAAAGAGGGGAAGCCCCAGGCACTGCCATAAATATTTAGATGTGCATTGTAGCTATCTATGCTAAATTCCTGTCTCAGCATCAATGGGGAATACTGTGAGAACATAGAGTCAGGTGGCCAGATGAGGTCATTCTGCCAGTCCTCTTGGAAATTATATTCTAGATATTACAAAGAGAAATCTCAGGGTACTGAGTATTCTGTTTTGGGGAACCTGACTAGAAAGACCCTCACCCACAGCATCTTGCCTTGTGGTAGTAAGTAACTTAACTAGGGAACAGTAATTCTTTTAGATTAGTCAGGAATATAGTGATGCTTAGTTTAGATATTGTTTTTCTTTATTTGTCTGAGTCTGTCCATCGATGTTCTTTTCAATATTTTCTGTGATCTGAACTCTGTGGATTACTGCAAATATATATTCAGTATTTTCATGCTCTTTTATTATTTATTATTAAATATATTTAAAATGTTTATTGTGGCTGTTCCTTGTAGAAAGTATCTAAACTTTGAGAGTACTTATATTTATTTGGTGACACCGTGTGGGACACTCCAGAAGGCCTAGCTGTCTTGGTCAACTATTATCATTTGTGTTAATATTAACTTCACTCAGCATAATTGGATACCTTTGTAAGAGCCTTATAATAACTGACTGGTGGGAAGTGAATCTACCTTATAGTCTGGGCAAAGCTGTTAGAGCAGGTAATCCATGCCAGCCTTTTTCAGGTGTGTGTGTGTGTGTGTGTGTGTGTGTGTGTGTGTGTGTGTGTGTGTGTTTGTGTGTGTGTGTATGTGTGTGATTACTAAATCTTAAAAGAGTGTGTGTGTGTCAGGTACTTGGGGCAGGGACAAAAGCACAGATTTCACAGAGAGGGTGCTGGAGGACTTGGCTTGGACAGTTGGCTGAGGACCTAACTCTACAGCTGTACCAGTGGGGAGTCTTACTGGAGACCTGGAGGGAGACAGGTTTTAGAGACATCCAAACCCCAGGCTGAGTATGTTCCCTGTGTGCTCTTAAAGGAGATTGTACTTGATGCATAGAGCTCTGGATCTGGGAATACTGAGTATATCCATTTGTATTCCAAGTGCACATCCCTCTCCAGTGCCAGTGGTGAGGATTCAGGCTCCTTGATTACTGGCCCAGAATGGGGACATCACATATTGATGACCATCACATATTGGTAGGAGTGGTGGACATCATACTCCTAACCATGGAAAACATATATCTAATTACAGTTATCTGGTTCAAGGTCATCGAAAGCACTCCATGAGTGCAAGGTTTCAATTCCTATCAAACATCCAGGAACACAACATAGATGAAGATATTAATAGTGGCAGTGTCACCATAGTCTTAAAAAATACTTAATCTCAAGCCTTGCCAAACTATTTATCACAGACATTTGAACCATATACCTAGTTACTATACAAGACTTCAGTACAGCAAGTCTCTCTTTATGTCCACCCCAAGTGTCATAACAGACTGTCCCTCAGATGTATTCCATTTTCCTTCCTCCTATTATATTTCAAGTACTGGCATCATCGCACTGTGGCAGAATGTTAGGGTGCCAATCCACAAGCCTAACCCTCTTCTATCACTGTACATTACATATCATTAAACTACATTTGTTAATCCTGTCTGCTTTTGAGAGCTTTATGTCTAAATGAAAAATCAGAAATCTACTTTATGGTTAAAAATTCCTGAAGACTTTTTACATTTTTTCCTAGTTGCATGTAACAATTACGTTATACATTTGTTGAAGAAGATTTTATGAAGAAGAGGAGAAACTCCGAGAAAAATAGAAAATGACTGTTAAGTGGTGGGGCTATATTAAAGGATTGAAATCAAAAACTTGAAAGACTTGATTATTTGAGTAAAACAGTAATATGGAATATTGACTGTCACCTGGTAGGTGGCCTTTGGTCTTGTCATATTGCTACAGGTGAAGGGGGGACAGTTCAAGGACCTTTAAAATCATACTAGATCCCACACTTTCAGCTACTCAGAGTTCCTGCAATTGGGTTAGCAGTTTTCCTTAATCTAATGGCTACATGTGTAGCAGGCCTGTGTTTTCCGTGGACTATTTATTTATTTAAACAATTGCTAATGAGGAAAAACAGTTTAGCTGAATTTTTCCTTCTGCATACAAATCAGAAGAATGTGAAAAGAAATCAGAAAGATGCAGGCAAGCAAGATGCAAGAATTAAAAAAGCAGCATCTATAATACTTATCATAATTAAGTGGTATATTTTGTATACATGCTGTAAAACTTGACAAGCAGATAATGTGAAGAAATAATAAGTGCAAAGTCGCAAGTGCTAAATTAGGAATGTTCTTCAGAATAAAAACATCTGCAAGAAAATGCATTTAAATCTAACTGTTTAATTAAGCAGATTTTTGAGTTTGTAATGCTACATAAAATTGTACAAAGGTGAAGATTGATGGCTGTGTAGGTTATGAAGGGGAATGATTATGTGGGCTGCTGAAAGCAAATAAGACCTTGTCTCAATTCAGAATGTAAATTTGAATCTGAATACTTATGAAGTAATGCAGTAAGATGGTTAAAGTATTGGACTTAAAAGCTACATATCTGGGCATAGAGTGAGTAGCAAAACACTCAATGACCCACTGTGGGACTCTGACCAAGTCAGTTAAGCTCACATTCTTATACATCACCACTGCACAAAAGGGATTTGTGCTTAGTAAGCTTACCCAGTTAACACATGAATAATTTAAAAAATCCATTAGCTTCACTTGCATACTCTGTGATCCTATGCAACTCATTTAACTTTTTTGTAAGCTGTAAAATTAACTTGGTAGCTTCAGATGGACTATCCATTTCCCAAAATAAGACAGAAATTTTATAGTGGAGAGTTAAGAAAGTTATGCATGTGGTACTTGATGTTCAATACGTATCCTTAAATATCCTTTGCATAACAAAGTGCCAGCAGTCTTTTATATTACAGTACACCCTAAGACTATTTTTTTTTTGCATTCATCATTAGATTTACTTATTGCTATCTGTTAGGCCTTATTACTGAAATGAGTCTATGGGGGTGGGAGTCTGAGTACGTGTGTGTGTGTGTGTGTGTGTGTGTGTGTGTGTGTGTGTGTGTGTGTGTGTGTGTGTGTGTGTGTGTGTGTGTGTGTGTGTGTGTGTGTGTGTATGTGTAATAGTTGCAGATGACTGAAAAGAAGGTGGCAGACAATAAGGACATAACATTAGCACTGCAGCATTGTAAACAAACATTTTTTTACAAATTTTTCAATCTCAGGGTTAGAGACATGCAGAATTGGGTTACTGGATTATATAAAGTGGGGTCATTCAAGAATCATTCTTCATATGATTATTATGTTAGGATACAACATGCATTTGGCTGTAATGTACAATTTAACCAACATAGAAAAGGGCAAACACTCTGCCCAGACAGTTCTTACCTCCTTCAGAATCTTCATATTTTTTTTATTTAGCACATTAGTTTATTTGTGAAACATGAGGAAACACTCAGGCAAATGAGATTTAATAAGTAAAATCAAAAGACTCCCAGCAAAATATTCAAAATAGTTACATGCTAGTGAACATAACTCTCTAGGAAAAATATCCCAGATAATATTTAGATGCATTCCTTGCCACTTTTAATCTTCGCATATGATACCCTTCAAGGATAAGATTTCAAAAATGGAGTGCACACACACACACACACACACACACACACACACACACACACACCCACACCCACCCACACACACCCCCCCACACACACACACACACACACACACACACACACACACACACACACACACTTCCGCAGCCTTCTTTTAGATACATTTGAGTTCACTATTTTTTATTTGGATTTTGTGTTCTTCTGCAGCATTTTAACTTTTACTTAACTGTTCTGCAAATGCCTTTTTGTACAGTGTTTCGGTTATGGAATGGTGTTCTGTTGCTCAGAACTCCAAGACAGAAACTCCAAGCATGCTCATATCAAAATAATGACACACAAAACATAACTATATAAATTCAGAACTATAATATTGAACCCTGAAAAACACAAAACCTTCAAAAAAATGAAAAGCAGACTGGAATACAGATAATTAATGAAAAGTAACCCAGTACTTCAAACATGAAGGCCAAAACCTGTGTATTTTTAGAATGTGGGACCTTCACATCCTATAGCTATAATATATAAATGTTCCATCTCCAAACCTACCCTAGAGGTAATAGTCTGATCAGCAAGAAGCACAAATTCTCTGAACTCTAAGGCAGCCTACCCTTCACATTAGTATATCAAAATTATCTTAAATTTATTAAATTAGACCCATCTATATTTTGGAAGTTGCCCATGACTTAAAATAACTGTCACACACACACACACACACACACACACACACACACACACACACACACACACACACACACACACACACACATACCCACACGTCTGCACCCTTTTCTTAAATACATTATTGTCACCATTAACATATTACAGAATAAATATAAATATATAATATTTGCCAATTGTAAATCAGTGCCCTAGGCTTTATGCTACTCATTAATACAAGAAATGCCTTTCCTGATGTAAGCAGCAGATTTTATGAGGGGCTTTTCTCCCACAACCCATATGCATGCAGCTTCCCTCTGCACCACTACATTATTACTCTTATCTCTGAATTATTGCAACTTGTTGTAAAAATAACCACAATATCTAAATTTGTGTTGATGTATAACATCTGGATGGGGTATTCGAAACAGAATATTACACATTACTTGCAGTTGAAGAAGTAGCCTCAATAATTCCAGAATGCGTTTTTTTCAATAGAAGATGCAAACCAGTATTTCTGTCAGATAAAACTGGAAGAGGAAATACTCAAATCGCATACATTTAGTATACCATTGCATGGTACAGATCTCTCAGACTTTCATTTTGAATTTCATTAGCATCAAGGCTATCCCAAAGAGCTGTTGACCAAATAATTGAAGGTTTGTAAAGTTTGTAAAGATATTAATGTAGGAACAGACAAAAGTACAATGTAGGAAAAGACTGATAAAGCTACTGAATAGAATAAACATAATTTCAAGCAAAATATGACCAAATGTAAAATTAGACTAACAAGATGGAAAAATATGGGTCATACTGATTCAGCGGCCTGATCTAGGAAAAAAACAAAACAGCTATGCAAAGTGCTAACCCTGCTGCAACTGCCTCCTGAGTACTGCATTGTGTAACACTGCACATACCAACACTATTTTTGCACATGTGCCAGGATCATACTGAGGAAAACAACTGGATGAATCCAGACAGTGAAAGTGTGTCTTTAGCATTGCAAACACATGCTTAGGAATGTTCCTTGTTTGTGACTGCATACAGTTGTATGAATTTAATGGTTTGTTTCATTTTGTGTATTTCTTATAGGTGTCATCAAATAGGGTTCCAGAGCATATCTGACATCACCAACAGAATGTTCTTGCGGGAAGTCACTCGTTTCAAAATGTTTGTACAGGTCACATATGTGGGAATCATGATTATTGTTTAGGTGGCCTGAAGGCACATTGCAGATGATACTCTCTGCATTACAGATTATGTGGCAGTTGCAGTGATGCCCTTTTACAATTCTGGGGAAGGATGGTCCTCTGTTGTAGAAAGAAGTAGTAGTCCACAAAAATAACAAAAACTGATAGGCCAAAGAAGAGCCATAAAGAAGATAACATGGATTATGGAGGATAAAAAAGAAATTATGTTTTGTTACTATTTTGCAAAAAGCCCAGAATTCCCAGACACAAGATATGCAAAACAAATAAGAGAGAAATTAGAGGAAAGAAAACTACTTCCACAAGAAAAACTGCCAGACGCTTCAAATAAAAATTTGTATTCATTAATGTAACATATTTGTGAAAAACAATATGTAGACCAAGAAACTTTGATCTGTTTGTAAAAAGAAGCATCTCAGGAAGTGTGAAAATATAAACAACAAAACCTAGTGATTTTTTCAAAAGTATAAAAAAGAAATATGGACATGGGAAAGAAAAAGAGATTTGATATGGTACAATATTTATGCAAAGGTGAAAGCCAAATTAATCAATATAAAGAAGGCAGCCACAAAGATATTTGAAGAGAAATACAAGCAAAGACATCCAGATATGGAAATTTTCACAATAAAAAATAGTAACACAAAGAGAGAATGAAGAAAATAAGAAAGTAGAAGTTAAAAAAATAGAAGTTGAAGTTATGGACTGCCTGCGAAGTGAAGGATTTGGTGTAGAAGGTCTAACACAGGTTATATCACAGTATGATGCAGTGAGTACCCAAAGTAAGGAGAAGCAGGAAGATCAGGAGACATCTGAAGAAGAAATATAGACATGGGAAAGAAAAAGAGATTTAATATGGTGTAATATTTGTGCAAAGGAGAAAGCAAAACTAACCAATACAAAAAGAGCAGCACCAAAGATATTTGAAGAGAAATACAAGCAAATGAATCTGGACATGAAAAACTTTACAATACAAAAAATAAGACAAAGAGGAAAAGTAGAAAAGGAGATTAGTAATGGAGAAGTTAAAGAAATAGAAACTGAAGTTATGGAGTACCTGTGAAGTGAAGGGTTCAGTGCAGAAAATCTAATTCAGAAAGCACCACAACAGGATAGAGCTATGGATATCCAAATTAAGGGGATGCCAGTAGAATGGGTTTCCACAAGAAACCAGTATAAACGTTCATTTGAAGCTGGAGAACAAGAGAAGGAACAGCAAGCCATGGAAAGCCTGATGCAGTCAATGTTGAGGAGTGATAAGCCAGGGAGTCCCCATATGACAGAGCAACAGATGGCACAGGAGGAAATTGAAGAGAATGTGCCACAGGAAGATGCTATAGAACTTTCTATAGAATGCCCGCAGGAAACGGAGAACAAAAAATGTGCCCTCAGTTTAGAAGAAAATGAGCTAAGAGAAGTGCTGATTGATTTAATAGACATAGATAGACATATTAAGAGCAATGAAAGAAATAGACTGCAGAAGGTCAATAAAACCCAAAAAGTCAGAAGTTTAATAAAACAAATGAACACAGTAATTAGGACTGTCCATAGAGATACATGCAATACAATAGAAGTAAACAGGATATATTACTGTGCAGCTAAATTAATAACTGAAAAGTTCTACCAGAAGAACACAGGGTAGTGAGGGAAATGAAGGGGAGAAATCAAATACCATCATGGAAGTATCGAATAGAGAAAACTATAAAAAGCAATTAAGACAAGAAGTGTCACTGTTAGAAGAATATAGGAGGGAACAGATCAACAAAAATACCAAGAAAGATAGACATGATAAAAACAATGTACAGTATTAGAACAGACCAGGATCTATCATGCACTATCACAATAACAAACTAAAAATCTCAGCAGAGGCAGAAAAACTTAAAAGATATGCAGATAAATATAAAGGAAAGTACAAAATAAGCAATTTATTGATGACCAAAAAAAATTTATAGAGAATTGGTAAACAAGGTAAAAGGAATTGAAAGACCACCAAAAAAGAAGAAATTGATACATTTTGGAGAAGTATCTATGAAGATCATGTGAAACATAAAGATGCTAAATAGACAGAAGTAAAAGAAAGAGTAGGAAGTTTAAAGGTACAGGATATGAAATTGGATGAAGTAACAGCCAGAGAGATTGAAAAAAGTTAAGGAAAACCTCTAATAGGAAAACCCCAGGCCCAGATGCAGTACCTAACTTTTGTTTAAAAATATTAACATCTTTGCACGAAGATTTAGCTATAGGTATGAACTATTTATATGCGCACCCCAAACAGACACCAACCTGGCTAACAACAGGAAAAACAATGCTTCTACTTAAGAATGAACCTGCAAGCTACCCTAAAAGTTATAGACCAATAACTGGTCTCCTGAAGACATATAAACTATACGCGGGAATTGATGCCGACAGGGTTTATAGTCATTTAGAAGAAAACTTAATTATGGCAGTAGAACAGAAGGACAGTAAAAGAAAGTCATATGGAACAAAGGATCATTTGTTGTTAAATAAAGTCACAGTGGAGAAATGTTAAAAGTGGAAGAATCTAAGTATGGCATGGATTGACTACAAAAAAGCATTTGATAGTATCCCACATTCATGTATAAAAGAGTGCTTAAAAATGTATAAGATATACCCAACACTGATCAACTATATTACAGTGACCATGAAACAGTGGCAGACCACTTTGCAATTAAGCCATGATAAAGGACTAATTATTATTCCAGGGATAACAATTCAAAGGGGGATATTCCAGGGTGAATCTCTATCACTGCTGCTATTCTGCCTTGCCCTTAACCCATTAAGCTGACTACTTAACAGCTTAGGCCATTGCTATAATTTGGTTCTGAGAAAACAACAAAGTGTAAAGACTTCTCATCTTCTCTTTGTCTATTATTTAAAACTGTATAGCTCATCAGATGAGGAATTGAAAATACAACTGAAAGTTCTCAAAAATTTTCAGATGATATAAGAATATCATTTGGTCTTGAAAAATGTGCAAAAGCAATCTTTAAAACAGAAAAACTGCAGCACCAGAAAAACATCAGTTTGGGACAAGAATGTGATATAAAAGAAATTGAGCAAGAGGGAGTGTATAAATATTTGGGAATTGATAAGGGATCAACAATAAAACTTGAACAAATGCAAATAAAACTTAGTAAAGAATATTTTAGAAGACTTAAATTAATCCTGAAAACAGCATTGATCTCTAAGAACAAAATCCAAGCTATGAACCAATTTACTCTTCCTGTCCTAATTTACAGTTGTGGAGTGACTGACTGGCCCCAAAAAGTGCTGGAAAGATTAGATAGGAAAACAAGAAGGATGCTTCACGTTCACCAAATGATTTATAAAAATCAGTGCATACCAAGATTATATATTCCCCATTCAGAAAGAGGGATGGGCCTCTTTGAAATTGATTACATGTATAGATCTGCAATCGTGGGACTCCACACATATCTGCTGACCTCACAAGACCCAAACGTAGTGAAAGTTTTGAAACATGAGGAGAATAAATCTAAGACAACTTCTCTGCTTAATCTAGAAGAAGCATATCAGCATCAAGCAGGAATGGAAATCAAGCCACAAGTAGATTAAAATCAGGCAGCAACTGAATGTGTCAAAAAAAAGAAACAAAAGAAAGAATATAAGGTGAAGGACCAGATGAGAAGGCAAGGTAGAAAAAGCATAAATATAGTTGCAAGTATAGAAAACTTCTGGAAGAACATCATGTTGATCAGGAACAAATGCAGGAATGGTTAAGGAGAGGTGAATTAAAACCAAGAGATGAAAGGTTAATATTGGCTGACCAAGATAGTGGGCTATGTACATGCTGGTTTACAAAGTCCATTGAACATGTGGGAGAAACAAATGACTGTAGGGTTTCTAAAACCTAATTGAAAAAAAGTTACACACCTCATTGCTGGTTGTGACATATTAATGGCAGAAGGGCTGTATACTGAAAGCATAATAATGTGGCAAGACTGTTGCACTGGGGATTGTTTGGTATTGAAGTGGCTGAAAAACCCTAGAAACATGAGCCACAAAGCATCATAGAAAATGATGAGGTTTGTTTACATCACATTCGGTCACCCATTACCAGCAGTTCAAAAGATAGATGCAAGAAAACCGAATATAGTGGTCCATGAAAAGAAGGCAAAAGTAGCACTAATCACTGAAATTGCCACACCCTGTGGCTACAGTGTCTTGCATGCAGAGAAACACAAAGTCATAAAATATCAGGATCTGCAGGCAGAAATAAGAGCTATGTGGAAGAAAGATACCCAGACAGTTCCAATAGTAGTAGGAGCAATGGGGTCTTATAAAAAAAAATCCACAATCGTATTTAGATATATTACCAATACATATAACCCCATACAAATTGCAGAAGGAATCATTACTGGACACATTTCGGGTGCTGCAAAGAGCAGCTTTGACTGACATCAAAGACTGAAACAATACTAATTTCATTAACTTTAACTGTATTTTGACTTAGGAATAGGGCGCATTCCCATCATGGTATTAGAAACCCAAAAAATGTGGAGAAATTAAAAATACATTACAGATTACATGGCAGTTGGAGTGATGCCCTTTTACAATTCATGTACTTCCTTTTCAGTTTTCCAAGTGGGGTCTTTATTTCAATATGGGTACAGTCTATAGCCCCCCAAGTGCCTTAGGAGAATGAGCTAGACTATAGCAATCCCACATAGTGATATAATGTTGGCTCTCTTCTGTGTGGGAATGTGGGAACCACATATGGTCCCTCACATACTGAAGCCTGACATTGAGAAACTTATGAAATATTCTCAAGGCAGATCCGGGAGATACCTCCTATGTGTGTTGCTAGTAGATCATTGAAAGGTCTCCGTAGCTAATATATGTGAAGACCATCATACCTTTCTATCCACTGGGATAGGTACTCAAAGACTTCCATGGGACTGCAGACACATGTCCACATTTTCTTGCATCCACATGGTAATGGTCCATAATATCCGTGTTGTGGAGTCCATGAAATGTTAAATGAAGTTGGATAACCTGGTGCCTCCAGGCATGATGTCATACACCAATGGGCAAAATAGCAGTAGTAAGATCCTCTTGTAGATTGACATTTACTAACATTGTGGCAACCCCGAACATTTTTTATTGATTCGTCACCACAAGAAAAAAGGACTGAATATTATCAAAAACTGGACCACACTCCAAAAATATCAGCGCAAGCTTTAATAAATGACTTAGCACCTCAGCCAAAAGCCTTCCAAAAAGGCCAGGACGCTAAGTCTTTTATTAAAGCTTATATTGATATTTTTGGAGTGTGTTCCAGTTGTTATTTTTTATTGATTCCTTTAGACTAAACATGTACTGGCAACAGTCCCATTGTGCAGCATTTATACATTTATGAATCACACTGCCATCTTGTTTTACCTTAATTCTGAGACACTCATGTTAATAATGCTGCTCATTACCATATCATTATATGGCATTAGCTTATACCAAGTCTAATCATGCTGCTTGGCCTTCCCTGCTTGCAACACCTGTGTTTCTGAATCCCACACACCTTGCAGGTGACTACTCATCATGAAAATTCCCTTACCATAAAGCAGAAAGGTTTTCTGAATCTGACCTAAAGAGCCTGGTTATGCGTAATAATTATTCAGGTGTTATAGATCTGGCAGTTTACCCAAATGCATAAGACCTTTAGCAGATATTGGTAATATATATGTATTCAGATTAGAATATTTTTATATAAAATGCTATTAAAATCTACCAGCAAAATCAGAGTACATTTCAAATGCTTAAATGTGTGTGTACGTGTGTGTGTGTGTCTGTATAGTTTTATATATATATATATATATATATATATATATATACATACATATATATATATATATATATATATATATATATATTTGTTACTTTAGCTCCAACTCTCAGTATTCAGTAGATATTGACTAATGCATTTGTTTATATTTGGTAGTTACCGTAGGAAGCATTTCTTTGTTGTTCCTATATGATTTTGCAACTTCAAGAATAATAGGTTTAGTATGATTATTATTAAAATGGTAATCCCTACCCGCGGTGTAGGTTTATTATGATTATTATTAAAATGGTAATCCCTACCCGCGGTGGTGGTGCTGCAGTAGCATTGTCGCCTCACCGTAAGACGCTGTCCGGTTTGATTCTCAGCTAGAGCGTCTTCTGTGTGGAGACATGCGTGAATGGGCGTACCTTCATTGAAGGTTGTGCGTCAGGCCTGGCAAGCCGGTACGTAAAAATCAACTGCCAATCATTAGCGGACCGGAGTTCCGCTGTGGCGACCCCTAACCGGGAAAAGCCAAAAGACACAAACAATTAAAATGGTAATCCCTCTTCTATTTAAAACAGGTATGTATGATAATTTTATAATCATTAAATTCATATTTCTGTATACATTTTTCTAATAAATGTGTTCTTTGTAAAAACACTATATCCATTATCTTAACTTCAAGATATTTAAGCAATCCTTTTTTTAATAGCCATTGCTCAAACCACTAAAATTTAAAGACAAAACTGTCAGTGCAGACATTTTTGTTTTCAAATTATTCTACTTTTTAAGATATTCTGTGACAAATGTAAAATGTAACTAGGCTCCTCATGCTTGCATTTCTTTATAAGAAATGTGAGTATATTTATTAACTCTTAAAACACACGCACACCGTGTGTGATATTCAAAAATAACTGGTGCGCTGTTTTACATGAAATAGGGTAATGAGGTGTGATGCTACATGAAATAGGGTAATGATGTGTAATGCACAGGAAGAGGTTGATTCAAAGAGGTTCATTCAGCATGAGGAAGCTAACGTGGAAATAGCACAGAATGCATAGTGTGCAAATGATCACACAGCAGCATGCATATGAATATCAATATGCTAATAATGGCCACTGTGCGTGCAAATGATTAAAGCAAAGATGGTGGTGTGGTTCATAAATATATAAAATTAGGAAAATGAGGTGCAGAAATCAGATTTTCTCTTCAGCAGCATTTGTTGGTGAACAGGTATATTACCTAAGATAAGATGCTACCAGTATTATCTGCTCTAGCTGGTCAGAGTGTGTTAGTGGCAGCTTTTGAACACTGTGTCACTGATGTTGCATTCTGCTGTCTTCCATGCTGCAGAATGGTCTGTCAGAGCTTATATACCATCCCTTTCATGACCAGGACATAGCTGACCAGTACCATGATGAAAGAGATACCATGTTGGAGATGATTAACTGGTGCAGTCTTGAGATGGGTTTAAAAGTGATTTATGGTATGCCGATTGTACTGGGCATAATAGTTTGTGTAACATTAACTATTTTTGCTACAGGGACCCTTCAGTGTCCATATGTGGGCATGTTAGAGGTTTTTCAGTTTTTAGATGAAATGCTGCTGCATGTGGAGCCGCATATGTGGTTCCAATGGATAGCAGTGAAGAGAACTGTCACTATGTGGGCATTCTACAACATAGCTCATATCCCTGAGACCATGAGGCCATTGACTGCACCTATATTGCCATCAAAGGCCCAACTTCTTCACTTGATGTCTGGTATATAATTCATGTGCTATGTTGTGTATAGTGCACAGGGTATTATAAAAAATATGCCTGTGCACCATCCAGGCAGTTCACATGACTCTCACATCTGGCAAGCATGTATACTATACTAGCATTTCATGTGGAGGACATTAAACTGGATCATCTTGTTGTTAGGTGCACACATTGCCAAACCTAAGGACCATGAAGGCCTCGTCACATGCAGTTAGGTAGAAATCTGTTCATAATGGCACTTGTTGTTGTGTTTTGCAGGTAATGATGCACATGTTATGGATCCATGGGTGATCATACAGCCTACAAACAGAGGCATTAATGGCACAGCAGGCTCAAAACATCATTAAACGTGTCTTCTGAGTGTAAAGTTCTCAGTTTCACAGCCTTAATGCATCTGGTGGTACACTGCTCTGCACTTCCAAGATGTTTAGCAAGACGTTTATGGTACTGACCATATTATACAACATGGCACTTCATAAAGAGTCATAGCAAGGGGAGACCATAGCAATGGCCAACATACCTGTGCCAGCAGCAAATGAGGAGCTGGGTGAGAAGTCAAAAGAGATAACAGCTGTAGCAAGCCCAGCTGTAAGCCAGAGGCAGGTGCAAGACGTCATGCCACTTGCAATGAGGTCTGTTTGGTTCACAGCTATGATAAAACAAAACAGAACAAAACTGATGCATGCATTTGCATGCCCAAGCTATGCAGTAAAGAGCTTGGACCAGCCACATTTGTGCCTCAGACATTACTATACCTACAAGAGTTAGAGGACTGGTCAAGCTACTGTCATCTTCATTTGCTCAGGTAGGTGCACAGAGGCATTAGACAATGTTAGCATAGGTGTAAGAGTCATAGGTGGTGCCTGCAACAAATCTGCACATGGCTAGGGACTGGTTAGTTCCAGGGACCATGTCCTTGGATGATGGTGTGGAGTTTTCAGGGATGTTGTCCTGGCTAGGTCTATTGCCTATTCCTGCAGAACCAAGTCAGCAGCCATGTGCTTTAGAAGGACCACAGCACACTGGCTGTATATATGGGAATGTCACTGTTGACCCTGCTGCATGATCAAGGCAGGTAGGTGCCTTCCACTATACACTGCCTGGGGAGGGAAATGGGGGGGGCATTTATAAAGGACTGAGCCACTGTGAAACTCCATTACCTTGAGTAGAATATGTGGTGTGGGGTGTCCACAATGGAGATGATCAAATTTCACCCAACTCCACATGATCATCCATAACTAGGAATGGAGTTAATTGTTTAAGCCAGAAGAGTGTCATTCATTTCCATGTGAGTGGCCATAGTTGCCTATGAAGGCCATAGTGGAGCCAGAAGACTGTCTTCCACATCCACATTAGTGGCCACAGTTAGAGGTGGAGGTCATGGCAGAGCTAGAAGAGTGTCTTTTATGACCATTGAGAGTGGCCATAATCACGATTGGAAGCAACTGTGGAGCCAGTATGTCCATATGATTAGCCATGGCCAGGGCCGAAGGCATGATGGAGTCATCCATCCATCCATACAAAATGGCCTTGCACACCTGCAGTGTGCAACTGTCCCCTACCTAGGTTAAGCCTGCCATTTGCAAATAGCTGCAGAGGCCCATGAATGCCTGCTAAGTGGGATGCTAGTTCCTGCAATGGTTAAATATAATCATGAATGCAATGGACATTGCTACTCAAACCTTGCAGCACACTAAACACCTCTGACATGGTCTGATTGGCATCCACATGTACCTGGATCACAACCATGCACATTGGCTAGCCAAAGGCTAGGGTAACATCAACATTATCTAGCCATTCCTCTCCACCACTGCCAGAGCAGCAATTGGTTGAAGAGTCCTTCTTGCCCAACTAGAGTATGGCATTCCCATTATTGCTTCAGCCTCCAAACACAATACCACAACCCTTCAATCCCCTTCTGACTCTATTTATCATTTTATAACCAACTCCATTCCTAAGAATGCCACTGCTTCACTCTTCATAAAGCAAAATGTCTCCCTTAAATAAAGAGCCAGCCTTCTACTTGGTACTTTAAATTACATTATCTTGCATCCTTTGCTTAACTCTCAGCCAAGCTCCATGAGAAAACCTCCTTCTACAACTTACATAATTTGTCACAAACTGTACCACCTCTCACTACTCCAAAATCCTCCCGATAAACAACCAGACATAGATCCTTCACAATTGCTCCCTCACTCTGGCAGCCCCTCCCACCACTCATCAAAGAAACCTCCAGTATTGCTAAATTCAGAAATGATCTTATCTTCCATCTTCAACTTTAAACCAAGTAAAACTACCTCCAAGCAGGACACATCACCGAAATATTTCACGCTCAATCCCATGCTCCTAACACCTTCCTCACTTTCCATATCTATATTCAGCTCAACCTAATCACTGTAGCCCCTCCAGTTCCAAAATCTTCAAACTCAGTATTTTCTAATCAATTTTCTAAAACTTGTACTGTTTTATTGATTATCTTTTACTCCTTTCAAGGGTCTCACTCATTGAATTGTATTCTGTAGGTAATTCCTTTTTTGCATTCATTTTTTATGACTTTTAGATAGTTTATAGTCTACTATTGCCTACATGCTGTCTATTAACTGTGAATGCCATCACATGGGCTGTGCCTGCAAAGGGTCAATCTTGATCAGAGGGCTGCCCCAGTAAACAAATAAAATAAAACAAAATAACATCATGAAATATCAGAGTCTCAGGATATCAAGGGACACTAATGCACTTCTCCTCAATGCCACACACCTTAGATGCTGTCTGTGCTTCTGCTACTTGTGAACTAAATGTAGGATGCACACGGATAGTACATTTCTCTCCAGGCAATGCAGGAGTACCATCCATTCAGCTAATGAGAGGAACAATACATCCTTCACTGTTAGTATTGTTATAGTCACTATAACTATACATCCTTCACTGTTAGTATTGTTATAGTCACTATATCCTCTAGCTGTATTGCGTGCACAACACTGTCATCATCAGTCTGTACAGACATGTTAACCTCAAGCCTGTGTAGATCTGCACTGCCAAATCCTGTCCTGGAACCTGTGAAAGTATACAGATAGTTTAAACCTGTGTAAGTCAGTACATGTGTGACACCAAGCACAGTGCATCAAACACACAGCTGTAATCCAGGAATATTCATAGCCTATGAACACATACATACCTGTCAATGCAGGATGCATCCATTTCAGGGAGGATGGCCTTGAGAGACAGCAACATTGTGTGTTATGTGTGATTACACTGTGCAGAGATCCTAGGTATTGTTTTCTTGCAAAGGTATATCACACAACTCACCTGGTGCATCATCCATAGGCATGTGGACTATTATAACTTGTGCTACAGATGTTCACAGTTGCAATCCTGATGTACCTGGATGACAGTAATACATGCAATCATGTATGCATAAGTAAAGCAGATGTATTATCATTGTCCTTCATGGGTGGTATTTGGCACTACTCACCTGAAACATCCCCAGCAGGCATTTGGGCAGTCCTGACCATTCCATCTCCCACATTCAATCCAGCACCTGGAATTAGTATTCTGCACTTCCTTCACTGACAGTAATTAGGAGCTGCTGTCTCTCAGTCAGCTGATTATATCCTGTTGGAGTGTCCCCAGTGGCTAACCTGTCTGCAGCTATGTTCTGTGCCTTGCAATTCACACAGAAGGTCATATTGGTGACCATTTGGCACATCTGTCCAGTTCAGTCCACCCACAACATTTATTTCCTGTATAAGTTCTAGCTACACCTACTCCATGAAGGCCATATCCACCTTATCCTTCTGCAGGATTCTCCTAGCACAGGAATGTAAGGTATGCAGCAAACCCTCACGCTCCTGTGGAGTGAATTATGATTCTCCTAGCATGGATGTGTAAGGCATGCAGCAGACCTTTGCTCTCATGTGAAGTGAATTATGATTATCCTAGCATGGTTGTGTAAGGTGTGTGTGTGTGTGTGTGTGTGTGTGTGTGTGTGTGTGTGTGTGTGTGTGTGTGTGTGTGTGTGTGTGTGTGTACAGGACAGTCTGTGTTGGAAAACATCTGCCACCTCACCACACCTACCACCCTTGTAGTTGGTACTGTCTTGCTATGACATAACTGCTGAGATACCGTCGCAGACGTTGTTATGTTTCGCCATGTTGCCCACATGCACTGTCACTTAACATAGTGCCTATAACACAGTGTTTCCAATTGAACTGCAGGGCTAGCATCCTGTTCCTTTTGGGAATGCACTATAGACTCCCTGTACTCTCCCTGGGTCCCTCCCTCAACAGATATGTCAGCTGTTATGAGTATTTCCTTTAGCTCATGCAGCTGGCTCCCCAAAGTATTGTGATCTGTCATGCTTTGACAACAAGGTAGGTATGGATATTTCCCCATCACGGAAACAGCAACTGTTCTGCCTGATCTCTGTGGCCTTGCAAGATGGAAAGCTCCTCCCAGCATTTTAACATTTCCTGTCTCTTCCCTGTGTACGTATCATGTTAGCACCTCCCACCCCAATACAGTCTGTCATATTCGTGCCTGAACAATTACAGTGTAAGCCCACAGCAATCTACATGATATGACAACTATGTGAGGCAGTGATGTAACATGGAATTTCCCTGCAGTGTTTTCTACATGACTAGTAATCCAGCTGCTGTCAATTTCTCTATATGTCTGCTTTCTCCGTTATCCTCTGTGTGCTGTAATCAATCAGTCTCTGTAGCACAGCTCTTACAGTGAGGTGACCTTTTGGTTTATCACACTATAAAGGGTGTAGTAGCATCACAGTTATTCCACTGAGGTGATTTAGATAGATGTTCTCTGAATCACACAGATAGCACAATGCATTATCAGCCCTGTTTTGTGCTATGAGTGCTTGTCTACCTCATGTGACCAGTTTATGTATGCACTTTTATGTAGCCAGACACACTACTACACACGTGAAGAGTAGTGATGGCCATAGTCATTGAGATACCCAGCTGCACACTGTGGCCTTGCTTGAGCATGTTAGTTACACTGGATTTGATCAGCTGTCACACCGCTACTGACCATATGCATCATACTGACGTATCTGGGCATTGAACTACTTTGTTGTCCATGTATGCACATTACATGATGTCTAAAATGTATGCTGCTGCACCCCTGTTGTCATATTCATTGCTGGACTTGACCTGGTGAGCAGACATGGCGTATGTAAGATTTGAGTATGGCAGGACTCTTGCATGGTGCAGCAAGGAGACTAACATCTTATTGCTCCTGCTGTACACAAAGCAAAGTATGTGTCTTCTGAGGAGCAGTTGCAAGGGTCCTTTGTATAAGGCTGTGGACATGGCATTTTCTTGGCAGAATTCTTAGTGATGTCATGGACATGGTCTTCTCTGGTGAGCAGTGCCAGCACAAAAATAATAAACTGAAGAGGTGCCACCAAGAACTTATCTGCCAATAGGTAGAAAAGGCTAGAGAGGGAGAGTCTCAGTATTAAAATAATGGATCATTATACTGATGTATCCTACACTAGGTATTAATGTATAAGTATAGGCTTTCCTGATGTCCATGGTTATGCCACGCTCAGTAATATGAAGCGTGTGTGTGTGTGTGTGTGTGTGTGTGTGTGTGTGTGTGTGTGTGTGTGTGTGTGTGTGTGTGTGTGTGTGTGTGTCTGTGTGTGTGCATGTGTGTGTGCATGTGTGTGTGTGTGTGTGTGTGTGTGTGTGTCTGTGTGTGTCTGTGTGGGTGTGTGTCTGTCTGTTTTGCAAAGGAAAAGGAATAGGAGAATGCAGAAAATACACAGGTTGGACTAAGGAGGCAGTCCAGGCTTTCAAGTTTGTACAGTGAATGTACTGTATTGTTGACAGAACTGCACCTGTGCTTATCCTGCTTATCTTAGCATTGTAGATATACAGATATAGATATAAATACACACACACACACACACACACACACACACATATATATATATATATATATATATATATATATATATATAATATAAATAGATATATATAGATATAGATATATAGATACACACACACACATACATACATGTATATATAGACAGATATAGCTATATAGTTATACATGATGCACACACACTAAATATATATACATATATATATATATATATATATATATATATATATATGTATATATATATTTATATATATATATATATATATATATTTATAAATGCAGATTTATAGATAGATACAGATATCTAAATATAACTAATGCACACACACACACACACACACACACACATACACACACACACACACCACTAAATATATCCCTTTAATTAGCCCTACCTTAACCTTATCACTCACACACTCATACAAAAATTCCCACTCCCTAATTTTGAAACTTATATACATACATACACGACACCTAT
Source organism: Protopterus annectens (assembly GCF_019279795.1). Lineage (NCBI taxonomy): Eukaryota > Metazoa > Chordata > Ceratodontiformes > Protopteridae > Protopterus > Protopterus annectens. The sequence continues at coordinate 395,047,944 of NC_056741.1, read as the reverse complement.
CTATATATATATATATATATATATATATATATATATATATATATATATATATATATATATATATATATATATATATATATATATATATAAAAATACAGAATATATATATATATATATATATATATAGAGAGAGAGAGAGAGAGATCTATCTCTCTCTCTCTCTCTCTCTCTCTCTATATATATATATATATATATAGGTATGGGTCTATTCTCTGTAGTCAAGTAACCCATAGTTCAACCTCCAAAATGTCATTTATAAAATGTCAGCAAACTAAATGTAGACACATTACCACACATGCACTGAAAAAAACCTCAGCACATGCAATTTTCAAAAAAAATAAATAAAAATAAATAAATAACATGCAAAGATTAAGGCATTTTTTTGTGGGGGGCATGCCCCCCCATGTACCCCACACACCCCTGCTAATTATATATACTAATTTCGAGGTCATACAATCGCCAGGGAATGGGTATATTCCCTAATCCTGGTGAACTTTGATGTCACACAACTGTCAACCATCTGTTTTGTTGACTAGATGTCAACATTTGGGCGTTTCACTTAATGTAAATGCTCTCTCTCACACACACATACTTAGCTATAGATATAGATATAGATATAGCGAGAGAGAGAGAGAGAGATAAACATACTGTGCAATATACAAATTGTAAGCTTTAGGATAGAGACTATATATGACTTCCATCTTACATCTTACATGACATTCTTATAGGGGCTAAAACTCTGCAGCATTCAGAATCACCTTGTTTAGTTCTACCACAGATCCTACTTTATAAATAAAAGGCTGACTGTGACAAATAGTTGGGAATTTTATGAGTAGATAATTGGAGGGCTACCCTACAACTTTAATGGTAGTAAAACAGAAAAAAGAAATTCAAACAAACTTAGTTATTGAAATGCAAATTACTTTGTAGTGAAATCCTATTAAACAAACGTGGCTCAAGTGTACTAAGAAAATCGATTGTGATTGTATTCTTAATACTCATGATTGCTTCAATACTTGTAAACATTTAGAACTTTAAAAACAGAGAGGCAGAGATACGAAAATAACAAACCATCCCCATGATTCAGCAAGCTCTGCAAGGCATGAAGGAATAGTGCAAGAGCTGCTGCAGGCAATATGGCTGCCGTGCAACCCAGGAATAAGCTCCCGGGACGTGCACGACCGCTCCTGAACTTTTCCTGCATGGACACAGTCCCTGTATGCTAATTACCTCATTTGCTGGTGACATACCTCTCAACCTGGAAACATCAAAAATCTGGACAAGGCTCATGAAAAATAGGTACAAATCTGTACGCCAATTAACATAAAAGTTGCATACATAATTATGTAACCCCACCCACTCCAATGGAATTGTGGGATACCAACTTTCAAATGCAAACTGAAGAACAGACAACCAGAATATGGCACCAGAGTCCCCCTGCAGCAATTTCAATGTCCCATTGCCTGGCTATTTCACCCCATTTACCATAAACACTAATGTGTGCGTACTGCTTTACTTGTACAATGATTATTTGGATTTTATTTTTACATTTTACAACCAAATGCACAAACACCAATAGACATCTGCTAAACAAAGCAACACTATCTCACAATGAAAATAGACTTGGCATTAAAACTTCTCTGCCCTTGAAACCTCACATTCGGTGTAACAGCATTGAAAGGGTGGTTTGGTCACATATGCAAAAAAGATATTTTGGTAAGGCAGATATGGGAGAGACAGGATGAATGTAAGTGGAGACAAGGACATCCAGCAAAGATATGGATAGATAGCATGATAAATGGTCAGCACCATCAGCATGACTGCAGAAAAAAGTAGGAGAGAGTCTCTGAATCAAGAGAGATAGAAACAGTTGACATACCACCCTAGTCCCCATGTAAAAATAGCCAGAACATTTATGAAGACTACATTACAACACTCCCTTAAGAGATGCCTTCTTATAAATATAATCACAAGGAATTATCAAACAAGAAATAAAATGTAGAATTTCATTTACTATGCAGTTTACACTGCAATATTCTAACAGTATTGGCCAGTCTTCACTGAATGACAGATGTCTTCACATTAAATGTCGTTTTTGATTTTTTTCCAAAATACTTTAGGAACAACTACTCTGTTTAAATTATTTTTTCATTCTGTTCTTAATGTTGAAATAATAAATACAGTATGCAAAGGTACAGTGTCTTAATGTCTTCCCAGTGTTAGAAACCATATCTGAGGGCATTTTGGTAATTTTAGATAAAGTAGAACTTATGATGACATTTATATTGTAAGGTAGAAGTTATGTTTCTGTGCTCTAAAATAAAACAAAAGAAAGGTTCACAATGTATAAAGCCAGGCTCATAGCTGCTCTGCTAAAGATCAGTATATAAACTAAAGATAGAATTAAATCACTTGCCTAAAGCTACACAGTAACACTCACATTCACACAAGTACAAGACACCCTAAAACATAATACTAATATCCAGGAACCGCAAAATCCTAAACATAGTAATTAAGAAATCCATAAACATACATTTGCTATAATGGCTTAAAACACTGAATGGCAAAGTCAAACAAAATTCCAGTGAAAGAGGTAAATATCTATTAATAATCTCTCACAACTTCTCAGTCAAGGAATCTGACCAAACACTATTGTAGGCAAGAACACTGTTAGACATGGTTGTGACAATCATTCCAGACTGACTGGCTTCTTTACTAATACCTTCCCCTCTATGAGTGATCATTGTTCTATTCATACTTCCTGGAGTTTCAACTATGCATAATACTAAACAAAGGTATATTGGTAGTAACTGAAGCCTTATGGCAAGCAGAGTTACAGCTCTCTAACACAGAATCGGCAATTCGGCATGCAATGCAATGACACCATTATGCCTTCTCAAAATTTTACCTACTAACTCCCATCCAAGTTTGGCTATTTCCATAGAAAAATAAATATGTATTTACGAAAACGTACCATGTCTTACCAGTGATCTAAGTAACCAGATCAAGTTCCCAAAATATTGCCTGAATGGGAAGCAAATAAACTCAGCAAATTAGATTACTATCTGAAATAAAAAAAATTGTGAGAATAAAGATGTACAAAGCAAAAAATAACTAATTCCAAAATCTGCAGAGATACAAGATCAGTGAACCAAAAAGAGTCTGACAGTCCATTAAACAAATAGGCACTAATAAGTTATTTCCAAAACTGGCCACTAAACATTAGTTCAATCTGCAAAATCTAAAGGAAATAAAGGACAATATTTCATCACTTTCACAACCCCCCAGAAAACGTTTTGATGATATCTCTCCACCTATCCCACTTGTCCTCGCCATACTGCCTTTACAACCTTTTCTATTTTAAAATTACAAAAAATGAAATTCAAAACTTAATAGATGTCATAGTGGCAGACTTAATCATCATTTGATTAACCTACTAACCTTCCAGTGCTGTTCCTGCAGTGCTTTGACGAAATATAAATTACACTGCCTGGATTTTAATTGTTTCTGTTTTAAAGCATTTAGTTAGGCAGTGATAGGAGAATTCGACGGTCAGATGTCCAAAGAGGGTTGTTGGGCACTTGAACTAATTCTCCCCTCCATGTCCGTCCTGCTCGCAGGCAGCTAGATCCATTTAAAAATGTGTGTATCTTCTCACAGGCAGCCAGAATCCAAAATGTAGTCGTTGCTCTCGTTTCCTTCCCGCTCGCATACATTCAAAATAATACTGCCAGCAGGGAATGCGTGCATGTCATGATGTACGGGAGAGCTGAGTTCCGACAGGCTGATGGCACTGACGTCATCGCGCACACGCAATGATGTCAGCAAAATGCGGAATAATTGAAAATTAAAAAAACAAATGCTGGAAAAATCGGAAATGAAGGGGTGCCACTCGGGAATCGTGGCATCCCATTTTTTTACCCCAAAACTTGGTATAATACGGGATATTCGGGATGGTTGGGAGGTATGGCTGGTGAAAAACATACAAATGAGGTGAATTAGCGATCCAGGAAGCAGGCAGATGTTCGTGCAGGAATAGTGTAGATTGCAGAAATGTATTCAGCCAGTAGCTGAATACATTTCTGCAAACTACAAAAACGGAGGCATGACAGCTCATAAAAACACATGTATTAGAAGGGTTAGGCATGTCAAAGGCCAAATATATGGCCATAGGCATGACAAATAATTTCAAAATTATAAAAATTAACTTTAGTTTTGTTGGCCGATTTCGGCTGTTTAAGCTCAGGGCTGTTTAAGCTGGAAATAAGCTTTTAAACCAAAATCATAATACTCAATGGCATGCATAACACAACAAGACCAGGGAACAGTGGTTGCTAAGGGGGAAGGCTAAGTGTCGGATTTGTAACCATGCATTAGCAGTCAATCCTATGCAAATGAGGGAAATTATACTGAATCAAAGATTTCCCCTCAGTGCTAGCTTGCACCCAACTGTGTAGGTGCATTAAGACCACAGTGTAAGCCTAAGAGCACGATGACTTCATAGTCAGTGTGTCATGCATGCTGTAAGCTTATTGGAACCCTGTGGCCCGTGTTTCGCTTAGCTGTGTCTAAGGCTGTAATGTCTTCCACTAAGAAATGCAGAGTGTGATCGTGTCCAGGGAGGGCCAGTTTCTGCTAAATGGTGTTTACATTGCCTAAACGGGTGTGCACGGCATGCACTGGGTTTAAAAAAATAATAATAAAAAAAACAGGAAATAGCTCCATTCACATCTGAGCACTAGGTTTGCTTGGCGTGCCTCAGGGCTTAAATAGGAAGGCAATGGAATGGGAAAACAGCAGTAGGAAGATAATCAAGGAGAACTAGCATAGCTGGCTGGTGAAATGTATCAAAACCAGCCAATTACACATGCAGCAGCCCAGCCCAACACATTACTATAAACTATGCAAACACCTTTCCCTTTTTTTTTCCCACCTACTCTACACCACCAGTGTACACAAACGGGAAAATTTTACCTAACAAAAGCAACAAAATGATAGGAGCTGCTTTTGCTCTCATAAATCAACATGTGGAAGAGGCTGAGGGGGGTGAGGATGACAATGCTGATGGCCAACCCACAGTGAGGAGAAGGAGAAGAATGTACAGACCCAGGGTAACCTACCAGAGGCTGCATGAGCTGGAGATAGTGGAGTGCTACAGAGTGGACAGGGACCTCCTACAGCAAATTGTTGAGCTGTGCCGGCCACGCCTCACACACAAAACCAACAGAGAGGAGCCCATCCCAGTGGAAACCAAGGTATGTGTAGGCTTAAGAATACTAGCCACAGGTACCTTCCAAATGCCAGTTGGGGATATCATGGGGATCTCACAGGCATCAGCATCCAGGGTAATCTACCAGTTCCTGGATGCATGTCAGCACATGCCAGTGAGCACATATATTTCCTCAACACCCATGAGGTGTTGGCCAGCAATATGCATCTCTTCCACCAAATAGCAGAATACCCTGAGGTAATGGGTGCTATAGACTGCACACACATACACATCAAAGCACCACCTGGTGAGTGGGGTAGAGTCTACATAAACCACAAGGGCTTCTCCTCCATCAACTAGCAGGTTATGTGCGATACCCAGGGCATTATAATGAATGTGTGTGCTGGCAGCCCTGGAAGCTATCACAACTCCCACATCTGGCATATGGCGCAGCTGTACCAAAGATTTGCCAAGGGGAACATTCCATATAGCAACCTAGTGGGGGATGCTGGTTATGCATTGGAGCCATGGCTGATGACACCCATCAGAAATGCACACACACCCAAACAAGGACTCCATAATGAGGCACATGCACCAACCAAAATCATAATAGACCATGTGTTTGGGATGCTCAAGTCACGATTCTGGTGCCTGAACAAATCCGGTGGAGCCTTGCAGTACTCACCAGCTACACATACCCAAATTGTTAATGTATGTGTCATGCTACATAATATAATCCTGCGGAAACAGCTGCAGCAAGAACAGCATGGGGCAGGGCCACACAGCCCTCCCCCCACCATTGCCAAGGCCAGCACAGGCAGAGAGTAACTCAGAGGAGGAACAACCTGAGCCTGCCCCTGTAGGCAGAAGAAGGTGTGCCCAGTATGCCCAGGCCTTGGCAAAGAGGCAACGTATATCACATACACTGACACGGTAGGAACCCAGGAAATGACACCTCTCTCTGACTCCTACATACAGTAAAAGGGATGCCAAACATGACACTACCTATGCTTAACCATGTATAGGGAGTGTACTGTGTGCATCCAACATAGTCAGCCCTCCAGCACCACCCTCAATACTGGCACAGCCACAAGGTAAGTCACTCTCACTATCAATTGCTGAATGGAGTAGCATGTTCTGCTACTTATATCTATGGTATGGATGTGAGCATGCAAAGGAATTGGGTGGCTGAATGGGATGGCAGCAGATAGTAGACCCCTATATGGGCAGCATGAAATCCATAACAAATACTGGTGTCAGCATAGTAGGCAGTACTAGACAAGGTGACAAATCCCACTGCAGGACATGTGGTGGGCCAAATGTGTGTCCATAGGATACACACATGCATATCAGTGAGGCTCACATACCCAACAACAGTCTCAGCCAGCAGGACAGGTGTAGACAAACACAAAGAAACTCTGTGTTAAGGCCTCTGATTGATGGTAATGGAGAACAGCCCTCCTCCAGTCCGACACAGACATACTACAACAGGTCAGACAGTGAAATGTTAATTCTGAAGGGTAAGAAGTCTGAAACTGAAATGTGGGTCAATAAAACCTAAGAACTGTACTACACTGATATGCCTCTAGTCAGCATGATAGGTCAGAATACAGAATGAAATGGAAGCCAACAGAGTACCTGAAATACCAGTACAGTCATAACAAATGTTTACATTTGTCAGGTGTGCCCCCCCCCCCCACAATCCTATGTAGAAATGTAGTAACATGTATGTGTGGGTATAATAACAGTGGAGCACAGATTACCTGAGCTGGCCAAAGTAGCAGGATAGATTGTTGCATATGTACAATATGCAGGGCTCTGCGTACTAGGTTGTTGTGTGTTGTATATTGTGTAAAACATGGTCAGCATGTAGGCATGGAGGGTTGTATCCCAGTGGCCAATGGCCAGTACTGTTGATGATAGGGCCAAGTTCTCACAACTGCAGTGCCAAACACAATGCATCCCAGCAAGACACAATCCAGCAGTAATCCATACTAATTGTTCAGATGAAATATCTGTCATCATCTGAAAGATAGACATGGCATGAATGTGGGTCCAGACATACAAATAGTACACAGGTGGAAGTACCCTAGACAGAGAGTGTATAAAATGTTACTGTCAAATGGACATACCTTTGGAATTGTACATACAGGTTAGCAGCACATTAGCTGGCTGTGTAGTATGGAATACTGATGTAGTCTGGCCAAACATTGACAGACCACAAAAGGCACAGGTATGAAATACTGAGAAACTGCTGATGTCCCCGCACAAGCCAGCATAAGTGGAATGCCCCACGTATATCTGTGAGTCAGCTGCAAGTAGCTTCCATAGCACACATGCACTCAGCTCACCCCACCATCAGCCACAGGTACCTCCCAGGTCATATCCCTGCTGTTGGAAGTGAGTACAATATGACCCCCACCTCTGTATGGGAATATCCACAGAATGTAGCATGCTGAAGAGGTCTCCCATGCAGGTGTGCCACTAGCTATAAGCAGCACCCTGCCAGCATCTACACCAATGGATTAATAAGGACAGAAACTATTGCCATTAACACCTTGCACACCTACCCTGTCACCCTAGGGGAAAACAGTGGCTTGCAGCCTGGGACTGTAGGAGTGACACAATGCACTGGCCTGCTACAGATGGCATGTATCACTACCAAATGCACTACAGTCCTCTGTCAAAGGCCTGTGTCTCACCCGTACTGCCAATGCATGTTTTCTCATGGACTCCCAAATAACGACATAACACAGTCCACAGAACACAAATGCAAGGCCATGTTGACAAATCCCAGTAGCATGTCCACCATGTCCTACTGCATGAAATGTGGACCAACCCCTAAATACTGCTGGGATGAAGTGATAACTGTAGGGATACTTATCAGATATAATTTGCATAATGTTCAGAAGAGGATAGAATAACAGATGGGGAGGGTAGAAGCATGGACGTCATGGAGTATGTGAAGTTTGAAACTCAGATGTGTGCACATACTATCCCTGCCTGCAAACACATGAATGGGTGGCTACAAACCTGCTTATAAACCACAATGTGAAGGGGTAATGACCAGAAATATGACCCTGCCTCTGGGTAACCTGTGTGAATCTGTACAGCTGTGAGGTATGGCCGCAGCAGGATATGGCCACTCTGTCACATTGATAAATGTACAAGCATGGGATCTTCAGCCACCACAGTACTAAAGTGCTGAAGCATTTACACAGACCCATCAGCCAGTGTCTGCAGCTCCCCCTCCAGAATGGTATAATTGTGCAAGAATATGTAGGCTTCAGACCACAATACTGGACACAGCTTTATTCAACTTATATTCCCCAGGAAATCACTGCAAGCAAATACATATACCTGTCAGTAGTTGATGACATAAAACATCACAGTGTAAAACAGTACATATGTCTAACTATCTCTGCTAACACCAAATCCATGTAGCAAAAGCAGCATAGATACAATTATTTACAATATCCCACTATCCTTTTCCCATTGTGACCCCATATTGTCAACCGATCTACAGATATCCTGCAGAAACAGGTTGCTAGCTGTAGGTGTAGAACACAAAAGCCTGCACTGGAGTACAACCTACCTGGAATGGATTCACACATTCAATACTGAAGGTCATACTGGGCGTGCTCCCACACTTACAGAAACGAAGCCCATATCAGACAACAAAATACAGAAGGATCATACTGGGCATGCTCCGACACTTTGAAATGAAGCCCATGTCTGGCAACAGCAGTGAACTAAACATATCTATCATTTGCAGATGTCTCTGCACACACTCCACATTGCACACTAGTCATGCTTTGCACACACATTGGATAGGAATACACACACTGCGGTGATGGTGGTGCTGCGGTAGCGTTGTCGCCTCACAGTAAGACGTTGTCCTGTTCGATTCTCATCTAGAGTGTCTTCTGTGTGGAGACATGCGTGAATGGGCGTACCTTTGTTGAAGGTTGTGCGTCATGGCCAGCAACTCAGCATGTAAAAATCTACTGCCAATCATTAGCGGACCGGAGTTCCACTGTGGCAACCCCTAACCGGGAAAAGCCGAAAGACACAACAACATCCAAGGACAACACACTATAATAGGTCAAACATACACACACATAGATGTGGGGAAGAGAGTGACAGACAGTGACAAAGAGCTTCCCATCATGAGGCCTGTCCCACCCAGCACAAATCCATTTGGCCAATACCACATGATGTACAAATATCTATTACTGTAGACATTTGCTTCTGGTAGTCCTCAGCACTATAGTGTCTGTGGTGCTTGTGTTAACTGTGTAACATGACAGTGCAAGTCATTATTCATCTAGCAGTTGTATACATGGTCCTATCAAATGTAAAGTTGTGTGTGACTGATTGTTGTGTGTGTGCTTCCAGAGGAATGGTTTATGGCCCATTCACACATACTGCACTCCCCATTGCCCTACTTTAGCTAGCCTGCTGCTGTCATTCACCTTGAAATACACCTTTGAAGAAGAGCTAGCCCTATATGCTCTGTGGTGCGTGCTATAAGTGTGTAATGCTATAGTGTGATGTACTGGTAAGGTAGGAGTTCTAATCCCAGACATGTCAACTGTAAGACTGTGTGTGTGTGTGTGTGTGTGTGTGTGTGTGTGTGTGTGTGTGTGTGTGTGTGTGTGTGTGTATGTGGAGATCAATGCTTTTGAGGCCAGTCACAGTCACTACACTTTCCATTGCCTACTTTAGCAAGCCTGCTGATGTCATTCACCTTGAAATACACCTTTAGAGGAGGGCTAGCCCTATAAACTCTGTGGTGTTTGCTATAACTGTATAATGCAATAGTGTGATGTACTAGTTAGGTAGGAGTTTTAATCCCAGACATGGCAACTGTAAGACTGTGTTTGTGTGTGTGGGGATCAATGTTTTTGAGGCCAATCACAGTCACTACAATTTCCACTGCCCTAATTTAGCAAGCCTGCTGATGTCATTCATCTTGAAATACACCGTTGGAATAGGAATAGCCCTATAAACTCCGTGGCACGTGTGATAAATACTGTACACTGTAGTAGCAATACACACACACATGGTAAGGGTTTGAGTCTCCGTACGGTCAAGTGTGTGTTTGTCATCAGTATCCTGTGTGGAGGTAGCTGTGATTATGTAATAACAGGACTCATTGTGGGGGGGGTTAGCAAATTCCTTATATCGAGGACCTACTATATGTCACAATGTCCACCTTACAAGGACAGCAGATGTCAAACAGCAGAGAGGCTGGTGTAGACATTCCATACCCCTACAT
>NC_056741.1:395027454-395032454 GCF_019279795.1 Protopterus annectens | reverse complement strand
ACATGTTCCTTGTGACACTCTTCACCCTATGGGCTATCAGGAGCTTGCAGTACCAGCACAACACTGTTGTACAAATGGGTTGATAGGCATGGGATACCCTCTGAGTTCTGGCAAGTGTGTGTATTTGTGAAAGTGTGTATATGTGTACCATACAGCATTCTGAGGCCACATTCTCCTAATACAATGCACCTTGCCACACAGTATTAGGGATAGTGATGTTGCTGACTGTAGGAGAGCCAAGACAATGCATCACTCTACTGTGGCATGTGTATTAGATACATATCCCTGTAGTACCACTCTTGAGAGAGACAAGGGGTTGTATTGTAGTCCTGGTCAATGTGTGATGGAGAATATGTCAGAGTATTATCATGGGTTTCAGTGAGTGCAATAGCCACTGTGGGTTGTGGGTGCTGGGTATACTGTCTTTACACCATGGTACCCCTAGTACATATCCCATGTTCTACTGTATTTGGACCACAGTCACCATCAACCATACAGGTAACTGATAACACTATCCAGCCCAGTTATGCATGTGCTCTGTGCAACTTATCTGTAACAGAGTGGACACACTGACAAGGTAGTTAGCACTGATAATCCCAGGTCTCTCAGATGTGTGTATGACTGTTATGTGTTTGTCAATGTGTATATGACAGTATGTCACACTATGTATTGTTCATAAACAACCAGTACATCCCCCATTACCATACTGTTCAGAGCCTGGTGATGTTCTTCACTTAACATGTAACCTGGAACACACCTCATCCTAAAAGCTGTGTGGTGTGTGCAATTAAGGCCACACACATCAGTAGCACTACATACCTAGGTAGGGGTTCTAGTCCCAGTATTGCCAAGTAAGAGTGAGTGTGTATGTGAAGGGATCTACTTCAATTTGCGGAATATACATGTCCCAGTAGGTTATCTGTCTGAGAAATGCCTGGCAAATGCTAACATTTCACAGGTATCATCCTGTGGAAATTCATTCTATCACAACTAGTAGTAGATGTGTAAATGCCCTCTTCCCCACTGTGTAGGTGTACAGCAATACTGGGGTTGGTATATATAGCTGGGTGTGGATCTTGTGGATACAGCCACCATCATTGCAGTTACTGTTGAGTGTATTCCCCTACTTAGTTGGCTGTAATACTGTACAGTTCATGTTAACAGGTTAAGTCATTGTCAGTCACACTAACTGCAGTTCTACCACACCTTGCACACTTCAAAGGGTAGGGCTGTGCCACACACACCAGCATAACTATGTTTACTGAGTTGAGGATTGCACTACATTGGGGAAGGGAACATATACCCTGCCAGTACCATCGTCAATGACATTAATTTAGCAGACTGCTTATTTCCCAATGTGTTGTTGTGCCTATTCTGTCTTGGTGGAATTACATAGGCTAAAATGGGTTTGTTGCACAAGTACATACATGCATATGTACAGTATTCTCTGTTTATTGCATCAACACCAAAGCCTCTGTGTGTGCTATACACAAACATGTGGTGTGTACCACCCAGTACACTTACCATTGTCCACTGTAGAAGGGCTGCTGACATTAGCCACCATACACTCTCCTGTATACACCCCCATACCTATCAGCCATGTGGCACATGCAGTAACTGTTATACAGACCTGTAACATGTGTTCAGCTGTACCCAGGATATGGCACAGTCAAGGTGTCACCACAGTGCCATACCCCTTGTAGGAAACAACAGCAGACAAACATCTTGCTGACACATGGACACCTACAAAACAAATGGAATACACTATGGAGACCATAATCACTCAGTGATAATAACAGCTATAATGCATCATGGCTGGACAGCTACACTTCCTGACATGTAAGCATTAAACTTTAGTGCTGACAACACGTTACACAGCATTACATTGGCACACCGTATTATAGTCACCCTGTGCATCACAACCATATTAGCCTGTCCCTGCATCGATGTTATGGATGACAGGGATGTGGCACATGTATCATCATATACACAGAGTGTGTTGTTGGTTTGCCAGAGACCTAGGCTGAGCCATACGTTTGACATCATGTGTGTGTGTAAGGGTGTTTAATTATTAATTGGACTGTTGTGATGTGGTGTGTGTAGGTATGGGGTTGCCCTAGCTGTGTTGGTGATGGGTGTGTGTGTGTATGCATGCACACAGTTCTGCCATATGGCTGCCCTATACAGGGGTTTGTTGCACAGCTGCAGACAGTACCTGGCAAGGTGTGCAGTTCACCATTTCTGGCCATGGACATGAGAACTGTGCCTGCCAGGGGTTCTACGGGCACCACCAGGTACAAGCCACAATATGGTACTCTTTCCTTGTGATGACATATGTCTACTGGATCCAGGTCCCTCTTGGGACCGGCCAGGGCCACATGCACATGGTCTTCTGTCTACTGGTGTGGAGAGCACCACCCTGCAGTTCTGGGGCTGGTACTGCCACTACAGGAGTGTCTCTGACTTCTTGCACGTCCACATCGACCTCCAGCTGTTGATATTGCTGACCTATGTCCACGTGGCTGTTGTACTACTCCCACCATATGCTCAAGCACAGACATTCCTTGGTCGAGGATTCCCACCATCTCACCCAACCGTCTATCCATGACCTTTGCAAAATAACGATGGGCACCTGCAAGATCACAGATGTTGTCAATAACAGCTGAATGAGTAGCCCCATGCAGCCTCAGACCATGTCTGGTATACAGTTCCATACATGCCTGTGCCTCCATTATGGCCTGAAACATGCATCTGGTGGCACCAGATGTGGCATTTCTGCCAGGGGCATGATGACCAGCAGCCCTCCAATGAGCACCCCTGTACATCTGCTGTGTGGTACCCCGTTGAACATCCAGCTATGCCTGCTGTGCCCAGACACAAGTACCTTAGACACCACACTGTCCTTTCCCATGCCACCACCCACCAACTGTCCATCATCTATGGCCACTTTTGATGGGGTATGTATAGGCAATGTGACTGTGTGCGGGGATGGGGTGGATAACAGTGGGATTTCAAACAATGGCACAGCTTCAGCCCCTGACAACCCTGCCTGGGCCTCAACACACCTATCATCATTATCAGTGTCTGTATGGATACTAACATCAGTTTGCCTGCATGAGGGACCCTGACCCACCTCGCCACCTGTGAGGGGAAAACAAGAAATGCACTTTAAGACCTGTATGTCATTGCTTACACACACACACACACACACACACACACACACACACACACACACACACACACACACACACACACACACACACACACACACTTACAGTTGAGGTTGCACAAAGATATTACACACAGACTTCGCATTACCCATCTGTCAACATCGAGACATATGGCACTCAATATCATGCAGTGCAGCCATAGTCATTCCCTGTTACCAACATTATACATCTCTGTGATGCATGGGTTGTGGTAGTAGGTGATGCCCTTACCCTGGAACACACTGCACCCATGTACACAGTATTGCTGTGCACCTGTTCATCACCCTGGCATGTATTGTGCACTATACCTCCAGGTGTACACACCATTGATAAATGTGTATATGTGTGTCAGTAATGTTTGCTCTGCTACTCACAGCCCCTATGTGTTTGTCCGACACATACCTGGGATGATATGTGGACAGATGTAATTTGTGAACGCCTTGATGTCTTATTTATAGATCTCATCATCAGCGATGCATGTATGGCCAATAAAATACAATTACACTGACAACCTTCAAACTTTACTGTGGCTACGGGGAGTGTACACACCCATATTAACATGGCACCCTCTTCCCTGATATGCCATGGGGCCACATTACTGCATATGTTAACATTACACAAACCTGATATGTGACATATGACCTGTGCAATCAAATGCCATATCAAACTAATGTGCTAGTTGTGCAGATGCTTATTGAGATGCATATAATTTGTGGGTATATATGTGTGCACACCCTTACCATGATGGTTTGTTGCACCAACTGTTAAGTGTACTACAGCAGTGAGTATTCCAATCTGCATTTGATAGTATTTGATCACTCTGCCCTATAAATGTCCCCAACTCTGCATGATTGCAAGGTCAACTCATATTCACAGCCCATGGAGGTCACACATTGCCATCACTAATGCTGTGGAGTCAGTGTTATGTCTGCCACAATGTATGACCTTGACTGCGTGCAGATACAGCCATTCTTAGCAAGCTTTGGATCTCTGCTTCAGTTCACTGTTGTGTTTCAGGATGACACCCCTTCCCCATTCTCAACCTTTTTGGAGATGCATGACAACTATAGGCTACACATGTGTGTCATTTTGCAGTGTCCCAAATTTTGAACACCATGTGTATCAGTCTACTCCCTGCTGATGAATGGCAAACATACAGGTGTACACTAGCACCAGCAAGGTACAGATGGGGATGGTGGGCCTGAGATAGGGTGAAATGTTTGTTGTGCAGCACATATATCTTAATTGATACTGTCTGTAGGTTTCCAACTTGGTCTTCGTACACCAGTACACATTGCAACACATGCCTTTGGGGGAATTTTTAATGTTATGCATATGCTACCTGTAGAGAGCCCTGGCTGATGTTTCCTGTAGAACAACTGCCCCATCTGATTACCCTAACCCATGAGCCACACTTATGCAGAGTCCAGATGATTGTTGACACAGGTACTGCAACAGCCAGCACTTGCTAGACATTCCTGCAACTCCCTCAGTGTTGAGGCATGTTACTAGGCAGCCTGTATGACCAGTTTGCAACTTGTGTTGCCATCTGTCTTGGATGGCCATCTGTGTATTTTCTATATTAATCTTGTCCCATACATCCTCACCACATACATGACTGTCTGCACTGTTTGCCATGGTATATGCAATGGTGAGGTAAGGCTACATGTCTCACTCCTGTGTGCTACCTGTTGGGTATGGGATCCATTCCATGGCTTGTAAGATGTGTGCAAGCCACGGCTACCTCTGTTGCAGGTAAGTGGGCACATTTAATTGGCAAATGTCTTGGAC
>NC_056741.1:394979954-395022454 GCF_019279795.1 Protopterus annectens | reverse complement strand
GGCCTAATCCGTATCAGACTGAGCTACTGGGGAAGTGTTGTGCCTTGCTTGTGACATTTCTATCTAGTACATATTTTTTTTGCACAGTACTTTTATTATCACATGTTTCATTATTTGTTTCCAATTTTTAGTACATATTATGCATACACAACCAACATTGGTGTCACTGTTTGTGAAACATGGTCACATTAGCTGGATTGCACATTTGATTGTTTTACAACTGCATACTGCAATTTATATTCATGAGTACACAGTGTAGGTTTTAGGTCTGCACTTGTTAGCCTTATACATTTCTCAGTATATTCACAGCTACATATGGCTGAAATGGAAAGGTTAACACAGGACAATGCTGGTAGACAAACAAGTAAAACACATTCTGATGGGAATATATACTGCTGCTTTTTTCCATTTATTTGACATGTCCATTCTAAAGTATGCAGACAAGCAATGCTAAATCAGTTCACCTCAGTTAATGCATTCTGCAGGACATGCACATTTCTATTTATCATGTACTAGTGAGATGACACACACCAGTGTTTGGCATCACCTTTATTAGTTTTGACATACACATCTGTGTATGACTCAGACCTCCACAATTACTATTCCTGCATGATCTGCACAGGGGAATGCTTTTCATTTCTAACTGTTACAGTAGCACTGACATGGAACATTCTTGGCAGGTTCACTCAGACACACACATACATATTTTAATATTCCTTTCCTGCATACTGTACCTTGTTTGCTACTGATATCTGTCTTACACAGCAGCTGGGAATACTCCATTGTAACACTGGCAGCCTGGCACAGGCATTTATTCCTGACTTTTATAGTACAATTATATATACAAGCAGTACTACCATTACAATAATTTTGATTTCTTACTGCTAATAGTATGGGGCACTCTATACTCACCATACTGCCAATGCAGCCTGGCCAGTCGCTGTGCATGAGCCTGCACATTCTGGGACCTCTCCACAGCAGCTGTATGGGGAGACATCACACATTAATCACACCTGCACAGTCATAAGTTGAACCTTTTCCATACTTAGAGATACATAAGACTGCATACTTACAGACAGGTGGGACATCCTGTGCTTGGGCTTCTTGGATCCACTGGTGCAAGAGTGCACCCCTCCTCCGCTTCAGGTCATTATGGTGATGACATACCTGCTCACCAGTCACTGGTGAGATAATGTGCAAGCTGGTCCCAGGCCTCCACTTTGTACTGCAAGCCCTGGTACTGGCCCTGCAGCAGCCTGCCATCATGGTTTTTAACTAGGAGCCCAAACATGACCCTGGACTCCTGGATGCCCCAACGTTGCGCTCAGAAGTGCACACCTTCTCCGACACCAGCCACTTTGGTCCTGCTGTGTGCAATTCCAAATATTTATGGCTATATTCCCACCTGTGCAGTTCAAATAGGACTGTTTTCCCACACTTTTTCATGATTGGCTGGTTTTAATATCCTGCACTATGCTTATCTCCATGCAAATCTGCATAGCAATGCTTACACCAGCTAAGCAGAGCTGAATGCAGGTAAGCAATGCTTATACTGGCAAAGCATTGCTTAAATCTATTTTTTTTTTCATTAAAGTCATAAATTGTTTTTTACATTTATATTTTACATATTCCCACCCCTACTGTGCTATACATTAGGGATATGATTGACACCTATTATTCAAATTCAAATTCCTTAAAAGTTTATTAAATAATTTGGCAGAGGGGGATTCAAGCTGAGCATGTCCTACCATGCTCAGCTACAGTAGCTTGATGATGGTTTCTATCACAGTAGCACTTGTCTATATTTTCAGGATTTCAGCCAAGCTAAGCATAGCGGTGCACCTTGCAAACAAGCTGCGAGGTGCTTAAACTTCGGATTTACATCCTGAAAAAAAATATTATTCCATTTTTCATTTTTTACTCCTTTCCTATTGCCCTACTGCTTCCATGCATGTAGGGCAAGAGTGCATACATTTGAGGGTGTGCACTTGAAGGCTGCTGCCTTCTATGGGTGCTTGTTTTTTTTTTCAGTGTCCGCGAACAATGAAATGTTAGCTATTTACATTTCAGTGTCTGCAGACACTCGTTTACTATATAATATTAGAACCAGGCTCTAATATTATACAGTTTGACACTCATCCATGTAAGAAAGTGCTGTACGGCACTTTCAGAGCAAAGGGTGCATGTTTCAGCTGCTGGGAATGCTGACACACGCCCCCTGCTCTTGTTCCTGGTTCGTGTCCGTTTAGTTTAGATAGCAGCGCACCTTCATGCATATGCAAGATGCACTGCTATCCTGTACAGACATGAACCACTCCATGCAAGAATAGCCTTATTCTTGCATGGAGGTTCGTGAATCCAGAGGCATGTGTCCACTGGACGTGCCCAAACAGGCGGTATAGAGTAAAGAGCAACTTAGTATTCTGACATGATAACAGAGAAAGAAATGTGTTTGGATCACCCATTTGTTTGTTTACTTTTTTCATTAAACTTTTTTTATTTGGGTAAAATACTAGTCCTCTGACCTGTTTCAGCCATGACTCAAGCCAATAGCCAGTCACACAAAACAGATTATTCACCTCCACAGTATCATAATGTACAGAGTAAGATATGTTAAAATTATGTATATACTTTAATTAATTATGTATGTATGTATGTATGTATGTATTTATTTATTTGTTGACTGGGAAGTCTGACTGAGATAGAATTCCCTTTTCAGCAGAGGCTGGGGGAGAAAAGCTATGCATAAACAAGGTGAAAAAACATAGCAATGAAAGCAATTATTAGTAGAAACATAAATCTAGAAATCAATTTGCTTATTTCTGCACATTCTTAAAGTTTTCAGTTGCATTTAATCTGATGCATTTATTAGATTGTTAGAAGCCTGATTCAGTTGTAACTGTTACTCTAAGCCATTTAGTTTTGATTTAAGCACTTGGCCTTCAAATTAATTATCTTACATAAAGAAGGTTTGTGGTTTACATTCTTGTGACAGGACAGGATAGCCTACACACTTCTGAGCCGGGAATTTTTAGATGAAGGCTGATTGTATTATTCAAAAAGTGTCTTAGTTCTGGTTTAAGCACTTGGGTTCCAAACCAGTTATTTTATGTTAAGATGGTTTGTGGTCTGTACTCTTGTGGGAGGAGAGGGTAGCCCTCACCCTTCAGAGCTGGGAATTGCTAGATAAAGGCTGATGGTATTATTCTAAAAGCGTTGTAGTTCTGGTTTAAGCACTGGGGTTCCAAACCAGTTATTTTATGTTAAGATGGTTTGTGGTCTGTACTCTTGTGGGATGAGAGGGTAGCCTTCAACCTGCAGAGCTGGGTATTGCTGGTGAAGGCTTGTACACTGTAGCAATTCCCTCATGTACACTGGCAACCCACTTATTCTTAATAAAACAGATGGAATATGCAAGAGGTATAAATACATTTTAATGCTGGAGGCAAAACTCTCCCATACATAAAAACTAATCATATAGAAGTTGTCAGTGACACTTGCACCATGCCTACAGCACAGGGTAAAGATGCTATGAATAAAACTACTTATGCTGAGGCACTTACAGGTAACTTTCTTGAAACACTAAGATCTCCTACACAGCACAGTCAAAGGAAGAGTCCTCAGCCATCACGTAAATACTCTGTTAAAATACCACCCGCAACCACACATTGCAATGCTGTTTCCAGTGCCCCCACTTCTAAGCCCTTAAGGCAAACCAGCACACAGTCAAGTTTCCTGCTCATTGGTTATTCTATTATGAAACACACCGATGCCCCCTCACCAGACTGAGTAAGGACAGAGTCACGGTTAGCTACCTTTCTAGAGCTAGGATCCATCAAGTCACACAGGCACTCAGATCATTGAACCACGGGTACCAGCATGACTCTGTCATAGTTCATATGGTTGTTAATTATCTGAGACATACCTTCCCTGACTATATGAAACGAGACATTATTAAGCTCACTGATTATGTGTCTCAGACAGGTATGAGCCTAGCACTGAGCAGCATAGTACCTTCTCCAAGATTTTTGGTCTTATTTTGGCTTATATTTAAATTTACATTTATGATTTTTAATTCATTATGGTTTAACATATTTGATTATTTCCCATGATATTTTATGACTTTTTGTGTTTAATTTTTATTACAGAGTTTTCTTAACTAAATGTCTGTACCATTTACAAATCTTATCAATTATTCTATTAATTAACTACAATTTGAATTTATTGTCCATTAATTATTTGATCTCTGCCACCTTCTATCATTTAAAAGGGGTGGTTGTATAACTTGATGGCAGTTCTGAAAAAGTCCCCTTCTCAAGATGAAAGTGCTTAACTTTTTATTGTGTGTTATTAAAGATAATTTTCCACTGGTTTTTGAACTGTTCTTGGGCTGGTTGCTGGCCAAGGGGCGTTTTGGTTCTCTAAGGCTGATGCCACGTTACCAACAGAAAATGATTGATTTTAACAATTGGCTTAGCTTCTGGGGTCAATTGGGGGGTGTTCAATATTTGACAGCTTGGGAGGACATGTTTGACAGACCTTTTCCATCCCCATAGTGCCTTTTTAGGCAATGCCAAACTGATAAACCTACTGACTTAACTGAACCTATCAAGGAATATATGAAGGTGGTACTGCCCAATGCTATAAGTCTTAACAAGAAACTTCACTCCCTGCAAACCTACCTCTCCCTGGAGAGTGCAGGCATCTGTGTAACAGAGACATGGTTTAAAGTCACTGAAAGTACTCCAGCAATGCAAGGTTATAATGTTTTTCACACCTTTAGAGCAGTTACTGCACATGGGGGAACTAAAGGTGGAGGAGTGTCAGTCTATATTAAGACTAATCTCACAGCCAGACTAGCTAAAGTGTATGACCCACTGGAACTCATACATGTGCAACTCGACATAAACAGGGTCTTGTACATTATCCTTATAACATATAGGTCCCTTGCCATGTCCTATGAAACCCATATTACCTATCTCAATGTACTAGAGTCCCTCACCGTTCAACTCAATACAATATTCATGGGGGATCTCAACTACCCCTCTATAGATTATTAAGCCTACACCACTTCTAATACACAAGTGCAGCGATTCCTAAATTTTGTTAATACCAACATCCTGGAACAGGCTGTCCATTCTCAGGGGTGGAGGGGCTCATCAGATCTGACCATAAGGCAGTACTACTTAAAATAAAAATTAAATCTGGGGATCCAGCAAAACCAAAAGCCTTTAGGAACTATTACAAGGCTAAATTCTGTCTACTAAGCAACACCTTGCTAAATTTCAAGTACTTCCAAACCCAATCAACACCATAGAATACATTGAGCTATTTACAAAATGTCTGTACAGCCATATTGATAGCTATATAGAGCAACCTGTCTCCATTTGTATTAAGAATAAGACAAACTCAAAAGACAAGCCACCCTAGTGGAATCACAATATCAATTGGTTATACAACAAAAGAAAAAAAGGAGGAACAAAGCCATACATACTAAAAGCCCCTGACCAATCCAAATAGGCAACTAAGAGGGTTACTTAATACTTCAAAGGCTAAATTTGAAGAAAAAATAGCTTCTCAGGCAAAGGATAACTACAAAGCTTTCTACAGCTATAACCTCAGAAGAAATACACAAGAATTTGCAGAAAGTATGGTAAATGGCATCGCCCACACTGAACTGGAGGCCATTGTCAACCGTTTGACTGATAGGTTCATCTCAAATTTCTCCCCCTAGTCACCCCCAAAAGTCCAAACATATTACCACATAACACAATCCCCTCACCCATTACTACAGAACAGTTCATTAATGCACTTTCCAAGGCCAAAAACACTACATTATTGGGCCCTGATAACATCCTGGGATGTTTAATGAATAGCATCAAAAATAACCTCTCTGGTCCACTTGAATCAATTTTCAGCCACAGCCTTCAGTCAGGTTTTGTGCCTAAGGAATGGAAGATGGCTACAGTCATTCACCTGCACAAAGCAGGACCCACCACTAATCCAGCTAACTATAGGACCATAAGTCTTACCAGTCTCATATGTAAGTCAATGGAAAGAATCATCATGGACATGCTAAATGAAGACATAGGTAACCTGTGAATACTGGACCCATTTCAGTTCAGATTTGTTAAAGGAAGGTTATGAATATTAAATCTGGTGGACTTTTTTGTGAGGTTCACAAAAGTACTGGATGAAGGTAAAACTGTTCACACAGCTTATCTTGACCTGGTCAAGGCTTTTGATACAATACCCTACTCAGGCATTATAGAAAAGCTCACTAATTTAGGTATAACCCCTTTCATCACCCACTGGATAGCCAACTGTCTCACTGATAGGACCCAGTATGTCAAAACAGGTCAGTCCACCTCCACCAAGAAGCCAATCACTAGCGAAGTCCCCCAGGCCACAATACTGGGCCCGCTGATTTTTTGGCATCTATTTCTCTGAATAGTAACAAATCCTGAAGGTTTATGGCTGACTAGGTTTGTAGATAATTGCAAGCTAGAGGTTATCATCAACTCCCCTGCAGACACTAGCATTCTTCAAGAAGGTCTATCTCTGACTAACAAATAGTGCCAAAGCCATGGGCTTAATCTCAATGTTAAGAAATGCAAAATTGTACTCTTTGGGAAATCAGCCATCCCGGCTAATTACTCTGTTGATAATACACCCCTTAGAGTTGACCCAGTGGTCAGGGATCTAGGTACACATTTTGAGAGTAGACTTACCTTTGACCACTATGCCACAGTGATGAGGAAGTCCTTTTATGTTGCTCAACATATAAATAATGGCATGGCATCTAGGTCCAAGGAGGACATTATCCCACTGTACTCCACCCTTATCAGACCAATTATAGTTATAATGCTCCATTTGGTATGTACCTGACCAGGCATATGCAGCAACTAGAGCAACCTCAGAGGTTCATTACAAAAAGAATGTAAGGCATAACAAACTGGCCTTATGAAGAGCACCTTAAAGCCCTTTCCCTCTATTCAGACTCCTATAGATTGTTGAGGGGTGGTCTATGCCCTGCTTACAAGGCATCCACAAACCCCACACATATAGAATCATAGGATCATAGTAGGGTACTAGGCTAATGGCCCTGGGGCCCTTACAAGCCTAGCCAAGAGTTTATCCCCAAAATGAAACCTCATTCAGCACCTGTCACGCTTGTCATTGAGGGACACAGGTGGAACCCCTGGGACAAATTTGTGGTTTCCCATCCACTCATCAAGGTTGCGCTTGAAGAGGGTCAGCAAAGTACTCTGTTTGATGTGTATGGGAAGTCTATTCCAGAGATGTGGCAACCTCTGGGAGACAAACCTGTATCGCCAGCAGGTTTTGTTGATGTCTCATATTATATTCAGGCCTTTTGAGTGGATAATGTGTGTTGAGTTAGACTTACAGATAAGGAGCATCTCTAGTAGGGTAGAGTCTGAGATTGCCTTAAAGGTGAGACACAGATCACCTCTGAGTAATCTGTACGATGCCGAGTAGAGTGATAGTGATTTGAGCCTGTCTGCATAGGACAGGTGTTGGAGGCCATGGATTTTCTTTGTGAGGTATTTCTGTGGTATTTCCAGTTGGTGCAGATGTTTGAAAAGATACATACCAAATGGGACGTTATACTCAATTACTGGTCTAATGATGGAGGAGTACAGAGAGGTAATAACCTCCTTTTTTTCTGGGTGCACTCCCTTCACTTATGAGATGAACCAAGTAAGAGGCACTTCTGACCACTGCCGCTACATGATGGTCGAATGCGCGGTTGTTATCAACCTGAGTGCCCAAGTCTCTCACCACAGGTTGTGTGCTTAGGGGGTTGCCGTTGATGTGGTAATCAGTAAGGATTCTGATTATGAATCTCCTACATATTCATAAGTCAAAGAGTACCAAAAATACAAGGTCTAAGGACTTGAACTTTGTCTGTGACTTAGAACATGCTGGAGAGACAGATTTGTGTCCCAGAGACTGCTCCTCCAATGGAACAGGCTTCCCATCCATGTGAATCTGATTTTATCTGTTACCCAGTTTAAGCATAACCTGGACAAGTGGATGGGATATAGGAAATTTACACCAAGCCTGGCACCCATGTACCTTATGGATAGAGGTAGCTTATAAATGCCTAGCCCTCAATGTCCTATTTGGATGCAGGACATCATGATTCTTTCAAGAAAACTTAGCTAGGCTTAGAAAGGCCCCCCCAGATCATTAGCCTAGTAACAGTCTATGAATCTATGAAAAGCAGTAAAATATTGATATTAAAAACATTATAAATTACAAACAATCATAAAGTAAAACCATAAAACCAAGACACAGCAGCATTAGGAAACACTAGATAAGCATTACATAACACACACACACACACACACACACACACACACACACACACATATATATATATATATATATATATATATATATATATATATATATATATATATATATATATTTCCCAACAGCAGTTAGTACACAGTCTGAACCAATGGTGCACAGTCAACAAAACCAATAACAACTCCAAAAAAGAGACCATCACTCAATGATAATATAAATATAAAGTATAGGTTATTAACCTTCTACTCAAGAAACAGTATGGCAGGTAGGGATGTGCAACTAAAGCAGACCAGTTTCACCCATTAATGTCATCAGACAGAATCCTGTGAGATATGGCATCAGATGTTTGGAGAGATCCAGGAACAGGAAGGCTATTGATTGTACTGGGTCCTTATGTATATTGACATGGTTGTCATAGCTGAGAAGAGCAGAAGTGTTGCTGTGATGAGGTCTGAAGCCATGCTGGACTGGGGTGACGAGGTTATTATCTATGAAATGTTTAATGAGGTGCATTGGTATACCTTTTTCCAGGATTTTAGACAAAGGTGAAAAAATGACTATGGGATGAAAATTAGAGAATTCACTGGAATCACCACCCTTGTGTAGAGGAACAATTAACATTTTTTACCACATATTAAGTACTTAGTTCTCACTAACAAATTTGTTTATTAATATAGAGATGAGGTAGGCAAGAATGTCAGCAGCTATTTTTAGGTATTTGGGAGGAAAATTGTCTACAGCAGGATAGTTGAGTTTCAATTTAGACAGCATTCTATTAACAGATGTGATGAAAACAGGACTGAGATAAAATCCTGGAGTGTAAGAAGATTCTTGTGCTGACACAGTGGGGGGAGACTGGGTTGGAGGTTACTGGGGGGGGGGGGGTAGTTTGAAAAAAAATGTGTGTTTAATTGAGTGGATATGGGATCTGAATAGGAGTGGATCCAGCACAAGGTTACGTAATCAGCTGTTTAGGGCCCGGCCAGGGCATACAATATTACTAAAATATATTGTTGCCCTTGGCGACTTCCCTTTAAGGACCATTCTATGTGGTACATAAAGTGCCCATTAGCATTTTCACCCGATTGTGAATGGTTTTCCTTTGAAATCCACTTAAACAAGTACTTGTTAAATTTGTTTTCCTCACATTCATGCCACTGAAAGTTAAATATGGTCTTTAACCTCAATGTTTTCTATGTGACTCTGTCAAGTTACTTCACCACACAGTACTCCTGGGCTGCTCCTGTAAAAAGAGATTTGTGCCCTATAGGCTGTTAGCAAATGTGTTACATTTGTCTTCTAACGTCCTGTAAATTTCACCTAGGTGGTAATTAGTCCTTCACTATAAGCTACTTGAGTAAGAATCACAGCACATTTTTTGTAGGTTAATATGTATTGTGTCTTTTGCTGTCTGTTTTCAATGTGAGTGTTTAGTTTTGTTTAGAAAATGTCTGTCTGTTTTTTCTGTAAAATGTGAAATAAGTTTTAAATGACATCCATATGTCGATGATATTTGTAAAAGTAAAGAAGAAAATAGTATGTACACTGACAAGTCTGAACAGCATTTATGGTAACTGGGGAGAGAAACACAAGTCATGGGACAGTTGTATGGATGGCAGGGGCCTGAGTCATTACCCTGTATAGGGCCTCATTTGTCCATAATCCGGCTCTGATTTTGGAGGTGTATGCTACAACAATACAGCATTAGTAGCCATTTGTATAGGTTAGATCTGTACTGAGCGATGTCAGAGGATAGCTATTCTTGATGACAGAGACGACACAAGGAGGTCAAAAATGGTAGGTGTCCTGCAAGCATATAAGCCCCCCCCCCCACAAAAAAGCACATTGTATGTAGTAATAGTCTTGATTTTTGTATGACTTGTAGTTTGTTAGAAAAAATCTGCTGTGGCATTTATATTGTCTTTAATTGTTTTGCTTTATTCATTGCACTAAAGAATGAATTAATTAATTAATAGGCCTGGGCCTGGATTGTGTAATATAGTCTAAACATGTTGCATTTTAATAATATATTTTGCAGTTATTTTACAGCCACTAGCAACTGCAAAGTGGTTGACATTTGTCAGGTTATGTAGTTTGCATTATTTGGAGTGATTATCTGAACTGTCTGAATGTTAGCATCCATTATCTAGTCATTGTTGCATATTAGCATCCATTATGTAGTAGTTCTTGCATATTACTGTGATACAGTCTTCTCTACAAAATTGTATTGCAAATAACTTCGGCATTTAGTTAAAAAAATGTTATGCTGGTAGTTGGCATAGAGGACTAAAGCTTTGAGTTGTTCCATGGTGCTTCCATAAAGTACTGAGTTCTATAGTCTATGTACTTAGATATGTAGGGGTTCTGTTCTCACTGCAGTCGCGTGTGTGTTTGTGTGTGTGTGTGTGTGTGTGTGTGTGTGTGTGTGTGTGTGTGTGTGTGTGTGTGTCTAGATAGAAGTGCAGAATTGTGCATCCTACAGTTACTGCTCCAATGCCATGGATTGACACTTTCTATTCAAAAGGAACCTGGACAAGTGGATGGGGCACTGTAAATTTATACTGGGGATAGTGCACACAACCGTCCTGTACATAGGCAGTCATTACTTAATATAGTCCTGGGTATTGACTAGAGTATCTGTGGTATTACATTGGGATGAAACAGCTAGGCTTGAAATGACCTCTGGGTCGATAGCCTAGAAACCTCCTATGATTCTATGAGCTGTTTCCTCTGGCTAGACTACAGGGTTTGAATATTTCCACCTTCATTTTCCTACTGTGTAACATTCAACAACTCACTTAACCAAACAGTGCTTTGGAGCAATTGGGAATTTGGACTAGGCTCCTTAATGATCTCCAGGATTGAACGAAAACGTATGGGGAGTGTTTTCTAGCGTTAAATAAATTGTTGGCATTTGGACTTTGATTTCCTTGTGCTTCTTTCCACCTTTTGTACTTTTTGTTATTTGTTACCTTGGAAGGTTGGATCTCCAGTTTTTTTTGGATTTATTGGTTGGGTTATTTTTGGAGATTATGGAAAGCATGGAGGAGTCACCTTCATCTCCGAATGGAAGGCGGGACGATATTGGTGAAATGTGCAAGGTGATTGGACAGTTATCACAGTTGGTGAATTTACTTACTCCTATTAGTCATTCTTTAGTGAATTTGCTATCAGTCAACATTCCAGTGAACCAGGAAGCTATTAATAATGGCTGAAATGATGTGACAGTGTTTGCGGCGAGATTACAGCAATCCTTACAGGGTACGAGTAGTATTTAGGCGAAAAATACGGAGAACAATGGAAATATTGAGATTCCATGGTTGTTTCATGATTCCGCCAGTGGAAAGCCTGATTCTATGGATTTGAGGACATGGAGGACCAATTCTGGTGGAGCTACACAAAAAGGTGACTGTTTAAATGACAATAATGGCACTGTTGGTGTTCATAAACATAAAAAAACCTTTATCAGCTTGGTTGACAGAAAAAAATAGCCTAAACTACGAACATGGTAGTAACCGTGGGCAGGTTGCTAACCAAAATGACACATGCCATTAGTTTAAAGAAACTGGGAGACCTTATGGGCAAATTTAAAGCTCTTAATATTGATAACGAATATCTTTGTGAATGTCTCAATAAGGGTATTGTTCCTAAAAGTCTCAGAGTTCAAAAATACCCTAACAATATTGTTATGGGGATGGACTTGTATAATGAACTCTTAGAGGTGTTCAATAATTGTGGACTTGACATTATTAGGATTATTATTAAACAAAATGAACTGACAATGGCTGGACTGCAGGCTGACATTGAGAGTTTGAATGCTGTTATTACTAATGATCTTTTATTTACTGCGGAGTGTGAAAAGCAAAAATAATTTGATATTTTGGACAATATTGATCAGAAATGTTTTGTCAATATTAATTGGAAGATTAAAACATTGGATAGAGATTTATTAGAATATCAGGAAAAACGGAGTTACACTGGTCCTAAAAGAATGTGGAATGATAGGAAAGAAAATTAACATTTACCTGGTAATGATGATAATGTTGAAATGGGGGACGACCAATTTAATGAGGTTTTGCACCCTGACCATTTAGAGTATCCCCCCCTCCGATGCTCCAAGAGACTTATGCAGCAGACACCCCCTCAGTATTTTCAGATTTCAGAATGGGGGAGGGTGAAAGGAGCTTGGGGCGGGGAGCAAGGGGGAAAACCCAGTTTTAGTAGGTGATTGTATAGTGTGTGTGGATAATAGATATACTTTCAATAATTACAATATTTTTAATTATAGCTGTGTGGATTTGAATATAGATAATTTTAAACTATTAGGAAGGGGTTTTAAATTCATACCAAATAAAACATATGATGTGACTAAATTGATTTTAGATGTTAATATGTTTATGAGGAATTTGAATTTTGACGTGTTTTTTGATGGGGCTAAATTAACCCCCAACCCCACTATACTTAAACAGAAAAGTGAATTTAATCCACCATTACACCCACAGATTAAGAATTTCGAAGTGGTAGTGGAAAGAGAATTAAGGCAGGTTATGGATCCCTTTAGACATTTTAAACAGAACCTTAAGGCTGATGAATGGAAGGTGTTGAATGAGCTTCAACATAATCATAAGGTTCGGGTTATGAAGCCTGATAAAGGGGGGGGTCAGTTTTGATGGATGAGGTAGTGTATGAGGATAAGATGATGGAAATCTTGGGTGATTTCAGTACGTATATGAGGGTATCTAGAAATGAGATCAGTGTGGCATATAAAAAGATAGATCTTGCCATTAATGATCTTTTAATGGAAGGTCTCATTGATATGGACACCTTTAAGTACTTACATGTTGCCCAACCTAGGATAGCCACCATCTTTGGTACACCCAAAGTACACAAGAATCCCAATCCTCTTAGACCTGTTGTTTCTGCAGAGGGGACAAAAACTGCCCCCTAGCAAAATGTGTGGATAAAAAATTGAAGGCTATGTTGGGTACAGAAAAAACTATCTTGAAAGACTCTTGGGATTTTTTAAAGGGTATTGATTTAAGCCAGTCATTTGACAATATTATATTTGTCACTGTGGATATAAACAATTTGTTTACAGTCATTCCACATGATGTAGGACTGATATGGCTTGAGGAGGCTTTGGTGGAAAAGGTGTGTCCATTAACTGACCAGTTACATATTGTCTTACACCTCATGGAACTTATTTTGAAAAATAATTTAATTTTTTATGGAGGTGAGTTCTTCCATCAGATTAAGGGTGTCGCAATGGGGGCCATTTGTGCCCCCACTTATGCTAACATCATAATGGCCTGATGGGAGAAAAAACTTTGTGTTTAATTCCAGATTCAGTGATTGCTGGTCTCATTATCAGAGGTTTTTGGGTGATATTTTTATGTTTTGGAAGGACTCTGAAGAAACATTGTACGAATTTTTGGGGGTATTTAGAAACTACTACTACATTTTTACAATTTCCGTGCAATATTAATTATGATAGGCTTGATTTTTTGGATGTGAGTTTATTGAAAACCCCTGATAGTATTAAGTCAAAAGTGTTTCGAAAGGACACATTTTCTAACTCCTATCTACATTTTTCAAGAGCTCACCCTTACATACAAAAAAAATATATATTTAAGGGCCAGCTTATTCGGGCCTGTAGGATGACATCAGTGGATGATGATATTGAGGTAGAATGTAACTTCATTGAGGGCCTCTTTTTGGAAAGGGGTTATCCTGGTGAAATTTTAAGGGATACACGAGGTTATATTAGGAGCCATTAATGATTTAATGATAATAATGATTAATGATAGTACCCTCTGTTGAGTAGGGGGTTTGAGATCAACTGCCACCAACCAGTTGATGAGGGTAGTTTTAACTACCCCAGAGCTCTTGTATTGGATTACAATGTAGATTCTAAGTTAATTATGGAGGTGATTGGCAAGGAATGGGAACATTTTTGTTCCTTTACTGATTTAGAAGGTATTAAAAAGGAGCCCATGAAAGTTATATTCAAAAGGGGAAGAAATCTGAAAGACCTTTTTGAAGGGGTAAAACCCTTCAAGGGGAGTGAAAATAGTAGAAGGAAATGGACTTTTAAATGTGGCTCCTGTGCACAGTGTATATATATTTCTTATACAGACTGTGTTAATATTCCCAGTAGGAACAGACCTATCCATAGTAATGTTTTAGCAACTGTAATACCAATGGATTAGTATATTTGGCATGGAGTAAGATCTGTGGGGGTTTCTATGTGGGCAAAACAGAGCTTAAACTCAAAAAGAGGATTTATGAACATACATATGAGATCAGAAAGGCTAATGTAAACAACGCTCTAGTTAAACATTCTTTGATTTGCCCACAAGCATTTTTTTTCTTGGATGTGGTGGTGGCTGATGTTAGAGGGGGTGCTTGGGAAACTACCCTTGAGTATAAAGAATTGCTTTGGCAAATTTCCTTGGACACATCCAAACCCCCTGGCCTAAATGTAAATATTTCATTAGCACCTTTACTCAAACTTAGGGTTGCAAAGTTGTAGGTTTCAATTTTAGCTCTGATATTTAAATCCACATTTGTATGCTTTTACTGTTATTTATTGAAAAGGGACAATCACACTTACTATTTAATTTTTGATTCTTAACTTTTATTCCTTAGTCAGCTTTATAATATAGTTTATTATGGGCCAGTTGTTTTTAATATTAGTTAATTATTAAATGTGATTGATTTTATTAGATATGTTTTTTATTGGTCAGATTTTAATCAGGTTGAGTATATTAGGATCACATGTGGGTGATATGTGTATTCTGATGCAGTTTTTATGAACGAAAACGTATGTGGAGCTTTTTCTAGCGTTAACTAAACTGTTGGCATTTGGACTTTGATTTCCTTGTGCTTCCTTCCACCTTTTGTACTTTTTGTTATTTGTTGCCTTGGAAGACTGGATCTCCAGTTTTTTTGATTTATTAGTTACAAAGAGCTAATATATTGACAAAGGTTTCCCCATTGAATTGGATTGTGTTTCAGACAATGTTATAATGATATTTATTTGGGTGTGGGTGGGATAGTAATCTTGTAAAGGGTGTGAGATGGCCACTCATAGATTCAAGTTGAGCTCCTGCAGAGTTAATTTTGCAAGGGTTGGTTGGGATGGCCCAGTCAAGGGTAGAAGATTTGCTGGAGAATTTGTTATACCTAGTAGAAGAGCAGATAATTTAAATAAAGTTGTATAGATCAATGGGAAATGAAGATGAGGTGAGGAGATACATAGCCAGTCTATCGTTAGGTCCCCTAGAATGATAGTTTCTGGAGAGAAGTTAGTGGATAGCAGGTCAAGAAGTCTTCTATTGAGTAGTCATTATTGCTTGAATAATGTGTACAGCAAGGAAACAGATACTCTCGTTGTTGTTGTTTACTGTCAGAGGTGATATCTGCAGTTTGCTGTTGTTAAAGAAAGGAAAATTGGTTTACTATCAAAATCTCGAAAGTTGTTACAAAATCCATTCAGAACCTCAAAGGGAAAGGCCAGATCAAAATTTCACTTAGGTAAAATGTCAGATCTGTTGAACAAATTCAGCAGATTTGACAACATTACCGAATATAAAACGTGACGTCTGCACAGGAGCTCAGGTAAATGTAACTCCTACACTTCACATCACATCTTTGCAGGGGGACAAGCCCCATGCACCCCCCGCACACCCTGCTAACTCTATATTCCAACTCCAAGATCACACTACAGTGATGAGAGGGATGAATGTCCCAGTCCACACTGTACCTCAATCTCTAGCCCTTAGATAAAGTTCATATCAGCGAATCCACAGTGGCATTAATTGATATGAACTATCAACATTTGGCAACACAGCAATCGACCATCTGCCGTCTGATATCCCATCTGCAGAGAATCTGTGTTTGGGATTTTGATAGTAAAATGGGACAATTGTGTGGGTATTGGGATAGGTCAACAGAATTTTGGTTTAAAACTGCCACTCCTCCAACTTGCTCTGTGTGCTGTGTCCATTTTCAGGATGTTGCAGCCTGGAAGAAGCATTTCTGTGTTTTTATGCAGGTTTTAGTGATGTTTCTTTTAGTGGTACAATATCAGAGGACTGGAAGGATATGAAGGCATGTAGCACTGTCAGTTTGTTGCACATGCTTTAGCAGTTTATGTTGTGAAATAGAAACCCAATGATGCTATGTTTGAGCTATGGTAGCTGAGTGAAGGGTATGTCACCAGAAAAAGTAAGGGATGCGGGTATTGGGAGAGTAAGGGCTGACCTGCTTAGCTTCTGTTTGTGGTTTATTCCTAATTTAAATAAAATGCAATTTTAACTCTTTCTGGAGGATTTGTGTGAGTAAACATCTGTGCGTGTTTGTGTGTGTGTGTGTGTGTGTGTGTGTGTGTGTGTGTGTGTGTGTGTGTGTGTGTGTGTGTGTGTTGGAAAACCTCTGGGGAGATAGTATGAAACAAGTTTTGGAGGCCTGTGTAGTATAGATCAGAGGAAGGGATAAACTTGTTCCCAAATGGAAATGGTACATGGTGAGATGAGTGTGAGATATGAGAGAGAGTACGATGTTGTTAAGTAGCATTATGGACATGTACATATATTGGGTATGGGCATATTAAGTTAGCAAGTTATGTGGAAATAGAGACAGCCACAGGACATAGTACTGAAATGAGAAAAAGAGAGATTGGTGGAAGTAAAGAGATGATGGGTGGATATTTGTGCGCAGATAGAGGAGGTTAAGTAAGTTAGAGTTGGGAAGAAGCAGGAGACTGAGGCAGCAGAGATGTTTATTTTAAAAGGGAGAAAACAGGAAAGTGTTTTCTGATGTTGCGTTGGTTAGAGTAGGTTGTGAATGGATAACAGAAAAATATGAGAGAATAGATTCCGAAAGGGAGAGTGCTGAGGTTCAAGTAGAGGTGTTAATCATGTAATTTTGGAAGGCTGGGCTTGTAAAATTGGAAGAGGGGTGAGACAGGATTGGACAGAATTAATTACTATGAGGAAAAGGAAGAGGTGTGGTACAGTGTATGGCTATGGACCTGTGGGAAAGAGTTGGGGTATTATGGGCATACCTGCCATTATGTTTGTAGATAACAAATAGAATGAGTGGTGACAGGAAGAAATTACTCTGAGGAGATGGCAGAAGGTTTCGCTTATGTGACTGTAGTACTAGAGGTAGAGTTTGGGTATTATGGGTGCGTCTGTGGTGTATGTTGGCAAACAGATTGGAGGGGATGTGGTAGGAGGAGTAGGGTTATTTTAGGGGTAGAAAGGTGGGTTGGCAGGGATTGGTTGCAGGGGTGGAGTTCAGTTGAGTAATGTTGCTGTAGTGTGATGGGCTGATTTCTTTTGTGGGTGAGGCAGAGGGGGAAAAGTAGGTGGCATGTGATACCCTGATTTTGTTTTTGGGAAATACTGACAGTCTATATTTGAAGACTAGGGTGGTAGGGAGACAAAAGAAGTCTCAAGCATAGTGAGTGTGATTAGAGTGAGGTACACCCATGTGGAAGTTACGGGATCCAGAAACAATGCATGACATTTTAGTGTGCAATTGCATGTACATTGTGTAAAATGAAGGAGATAAGCACAGTCAGCAAAGCCCAGGGCTGAGTAAAGACGAAGGATGGATATCCAGGGAGCAAGTTAGTCAGAAAGTGAGCACTTGCAGGTTCAAAATGTAAAGAAAATACAGGAGACCAGGATTATAGGGCAGAGTAAGTACAGGAAGTTAGCACTAATGCTCATCTGTCAGTAACATTTTGTTGAGGGATTATTCTTTCCAGCAGAGGAAAAACACTTGCAGTGAGAACTGCAGTCTTCAAGGTGACATTTAAAGGCCTGTCTTAAGCAGTGAAGAGGGGAAAACCACCCGCAAAGCACTTTCCACGGGGCTAAACAATTTGCTACAGGCTAGAAAAAAACTTAGTTTCATTTTTTGCACATTTTCAAAGTTCATATAGCTTCACTGCAGTATGTCTATCTACTGTTACTACAACTGCTCACTAACAATTTTCTGCAATATATCATATAATATTCATACATACAGTATGCAGTGGGAGTTAGAGGTCTAAAAATGACATAACCGTTTTACTATTCCCTGTTCATGAATAAACAGGAAGAAGAAGTAAATGAAAGAAATCAGGGAACATCAGAAGTATTTGTGGTTGGAATACAATTAGCACTAAAATATATGTACAACTGTTAATGTACTTCATTGCTTCCCATGGTTTGCCCACGTGTATGGCAGGATATCACACTATGCTCCTAGGGCAGTACTTATAGTAGTCCATGAAAAAAAGACAAAAGTAGCATTCACTGAAATTGCTACACCTAGTAATTGCATTGTCTTAGGTACAGGAAAATTCAAAGTATTAAAATATAGTGATATGCAAACAGAAACAATAGCAAAAATGAAGAAAAATATCCAAACAGTTCTAATCGTATGAGGAGCAACAGGTCTAATAAAAAGAATTTACAACTGTACTTAAATATGAACAGAAGGAGGCAATTCTCAGCACATTGCAGGTACTGAGAAGAGCACTCTTGGCTTGCATGAAAGGATGAAAAAATACTAATTTCATGAACTCTAGTCATAAACTGGTTAGAACTACCCAATCTCCTTAAATTTGCACATTTTACATTAGCTCATAGGATAGTATACCAACCTGAAAAATGTCCAGCTCTTCAAAAACTACTAAGAACACAATCCATCACATGACAACTCAGATCTTCAGACACGCAACTTCAATGGTGACTCTATCTACTCCAGTAGTATATCCAAGTTATGGAACATGACCCCCCAATCAATAATAACCACCACTAACCCCCAAACATTTAAAACACTACTCAGGTCCCACCTATCCAAAACATGGCTATACTCCTGTCTTAGACCCGGCTGAAGAACAATGCTATTCATAATCTCCACCCAAATATCTCCATAACTAAATATGTTTCTACTACAGTGCCCTGCACCTCCTACTATCTCTTCTCTTTTTTTCCACTTTTGTACATTAACATAAACTTATAAATGCACACCCAGTAAATATAGATTTTCTACCAATTACCTGTACATAATAAATTCTATCCTTAATCCACCCTTGACTACTTCTCAAACTTAACTGCTAGCATACATAGATACATTTTATATATAAAATATCTCCAGATATCCAGTGCAAATTTTTTGACAAAGGTCCATTCTTGGTATTACTCTTACACTATGTACCTTGTGTGAGTCTTCCTCTGTATATTTAACTTAGGATACTATTTGTGTACTACAGCTGTTTTTACCTCTGTTCTTCTATGTTTTATTATAATTGTACTATTTATTGTCTATAGTTTGAACTTGCTATGAAACTGTATGTACTACAACTACTTTTACCTATGTTCTTCTAGGTCTTACTACAATTGTATTATTTATGTCTATAGTTTCAACTTTTTATAAAACTCTGTGAAACCAAGCTTGCTTTGTACTGTAACCTGGGACTCTTCCCCTCGGGCCTCCGCTGAAAATAGGCTACGCATCGAGTCAGACTATCCTGGTAAACAAACATAAAATAAATAAATGAATAAATAAATAACCTAACTTAGGAATGGGGTCCATTCACATCATGCTCTTACAAACCCAAAATACTTAGGGAAATTAAACTGGCAGTCCATATTTTAGCTTAGAGAATGGGCAGACTGCACATCAACACCCTGTCTGGAGAATGAACGTTCTTCAGCAGAGTATTAATGTACAAGTAATGCCCACTTTAAAATGAGTCCACCACTTCACAGCAGCATATCAAGCTGCCATGGAACTCAGAATGAGAAAACTGAATGGCCGCCATTATTTTACACTCGCTAAGCAGTGCTTTTGCTGTTTAGAGAGTGTAAAATGTGAAAAAAAAAGAAGTCAATTCAAAGAAAATTGAGTGTGTGTGTGTGTGTGTGTGTGTGTGTGTGTGTGTGTGTGTGTGTGTGTGTGTGTGTGTGTGTGTGTGTGTTTATGTCTGTGTGTATGCATGCATGTCAGTGAAATTGACAGCGAGCTAGCCATTATTTTACACTCATTAAGCAGTGCTTTTGCTGTTAACAGGTAAAGAATAAAAAAGGAAAAAAAAAAAAAGTAAAATAAAGCATGTGTGTGAGAGTGCATGTATGTATGAGAGTAAGAGAGACATCAGGAGTCTTCTTCTTCTTCTTCTTCTACTTTCGGCTTTTTCCCGGTTAGGGGTCGCCACAGCGGATCGCCTTGTCCGCACACTGAATGGCAGTGGAGTTTTACGGTGTCGAGTTGCCAGCCCGGCGCCCAACCTTCCACAGAAGGCACACTCACACGCACACCTAGGGCCAATTTAGAGTGTCCAATCCACCTACAGCATGTCTTTGGGATGTGGGAGGAAACCGGAGCACCCGGAGGAAACCCACGCGACCACAGGGAGGACATGCAGACTCCGCACAGAAGGCAACCCAGCCGAGGATCGAACCGGAGAACCTCTTGCTGTGAGGTGGCAATGCTAACCACTGCACCACCGTGGCTGCCCAAGAGAGACATCAGGAGTGAAAAAGAAAAAAAACTGTGTGTGTATGTGTGTTTATGTTTCTGCGTGTGTGTGTGTGTGTGTGTGTGTGTGTGTGTGTGTGTGTGTGTGTGTGTGTGTGTGTGTGTGTGTGTGTGAGTGAATGTGTACATGAAAGCAGATGAGACTGTGTGTGTGTGTGTGTGTGTGTGTGTGTGTGTGTGTGTGTGTGTGTGTGTGTGAATGTGTACATGAAAGCAGATGAGACTGTGTATGTGTGTGTGTATGTGTGTGTGTGCGTGTGTGTGTGTGCGCGCGCGCGCACGCGCATGTGCGTGAGAGACAGAGAGAGTAAAGTGTGACAGCAATCTAATGATCCCCTGGCAGCAGCAGCAGCAGTTTTGCACACTTCTCTTCCTCAGAAATAGTTCAAAACCTATGACAACTGCTAACAAATAGGGACACATTTTAAATATTTCTCTTATGAACTTAGAAAGTTGCTAGAATAACAGGATTTGTGTTAGCATGTATTTCTGAAGGATATCAAATCTGAAACTCAAATGCATGTCATTATTTAGTGACCTTAATCTTTAGATCATCCCAGTGGTTTATCAAAAAAAAAACATATTTTTTATGAAGAACAGACCAAAAATATGAGGCAAAAATTTGGGCATTCTGCAAAAATAAGTACAATTGAGAGATATGCTCTTAGATCAAGGTATCTGGATAAGACTAAAATAAATGGGATAAAAGGCTTAAAATAGTAACGTGTTTTAAATGATTTTTGTTAACATGCATTTTTTGAAGCATGAAGCAGAGGAGCCTGTGTGTGTGTGTGTGTGTGTGTGTGTGTGTGTGTGTGTGTGTGTGTGTGTGTGTGTGTGTGTGGATATGTGTGTGTGGGTGTGTTTGTGTGGGAGTAAGAGAGAGAGAGAGAGAGAGATCTACCACTGGCAGCAGCAAAGAGGCTTGCATAACTACACAAAAAAAAAACAGTCCCAACTGATAGTGGTATATAAAACGTCAAAAACAAAATCAACCACCAAAAAACACTTCTCATGAGAATGCTGAAAATTGGCTTTGTTCCAAGTTGGACTGTCCTGGTAAATAAATGATAAATAAACTAAAAGTATGTATAGAGGTGGTGATTGCTTGATTTGTAGATATATTTTAGAGGGACCATTTTATGTCTGAAACATTTAAATTATACTATTCTGATCCCAGGGGGTTTTGCGTGTAAATCTAATGGAGTTGTTTATGCAAGAACATGCTCAGGCTATAATGCGTATTATATAGGCATGACAACTAGAAGTCTAGAAGCCAGAGTAAAAGATTTATATTCAATAAAATCAAAAAGTGAGAACAATGCACTTTATACTCTCATATCTGGTCTATGTTCAAGAAATGTCTTTTTATTGTTATAGAGCAAGTTTTTTATAGATAGAAGAGGGATGATTTCAAAAATAGAGTGGAACAAAAATAAACTTCATGGCAGCTTATAGTAAGGGCTGAAAAACTACCTGGTCTTAATAATGTTATTAATATAAGGTGTATTTAAAGACAAACAACTGAAGTTAATTAAATGTATTTAATTGTTTTTAATTCATTTTTTATTCATTTCTTATTGTTGAATGATGATTGGTATTGCTTTTAATCTAAAGGTCTTTTGCATGTATTTAATTGGGAATGACGCAATTGGTTCATTAAAAAGATTTTTTATTGGACAATCAAAAGTTTAAATAGTTAAGGTTAGAGTTAATAAATTTATTCTGAGAAAGTCCCTTGAGAATGAAAGTGGAAAATAAAAGTTTGTGAAAGCTATTTCTTGGAGTTATTTTCTTCCAGTACTCCCTCAGAAGTGTTTTTTGGTGGTTGATTTTTTGTTAGGCTTGTATACTTCTAGACTCTTCAGCTGATGAAGTCTGAATAAAGCCTAAAATAAAAGGGGAACAAAGGCTCAAAAATAAGAAGATTTTAGTTATTTCTCTTATAAAATTACAAACTTGCTTAAATAAAAGGATTTGTGTTAGCATGAATATTCTGAAGGAAGTAAAACTCAAATGCACATTGTTATTTAGTAACTTCTGTCTCCAGTGATGGGCAATACACCAAACATTTTAGGAGTAAGGGACCAAAAAAAAAATACCTGGATTTTTTTAAACCCCTGGATTCATGGAGCTGTGTGCAAGAATAAGATTTTTCTTGCATGGAGTAGTTTGTGTCCATTTAGGTTAGCAGCGTGCCTTGCATATGCATGAAGGTGCACTGCCATCTAATCTAAACAGACACAAACCAGGAGAGAGTGCAGGGGGTGTGTGCCAGCAGTGCCTGCACCTGAAACATGCCCCCTTCGCTCTGAAAGTGCCATATGGCACTTTCTGACACAGATGAGTGTCAATCTATATAATATTAGAGCCTGGCTCTAATATTATATAGTAAATGAGTGTTTGCAGACACTGAAATGTAAATAGCAACATTTCAGTGTCCACGGATACTGAAAAAGAAAAAATATAAACATAAACACCTAGAAGGCAGCAGCCTTCAAGTGCACAGCCCCAAATGTATGCAATCTTGCTCTACATGCATGGCAGCAGTAGGGCAAGAGGAAAGGAATAGAAATTAATAAAATGCAATCATTTTTTTTCATAATCTGAAGTTTAAGCAGTGCGCAGCTTGTTTGCGTGGTGCACCGCTATGCTTAGCCTGGCTGAAATCCTGAAAATGGTTGACAAGTGCTACTATGACAGAAGACATCATCAAACTGCTGTACCATAATGGTACTGCCATGGTATAGCATGTAGAACATGTTTGGTTCAAATCCCCCCTTTGCCAAATTATTTAATAAACTTTTAAGGAATTTGAATGATAGATGTCAATCATATGACTCACGTATAGCACAGTAGGGGTGGGAATATGTAAAATATAAATGTAAAAAATGGTTTATAAATTTAATGAACAAAAAACAGATTTAAGCAATGCTTTGCTAGTGCAAGCATTGGTTACCTACGTTTAGCTCTCCTTAGCTGGTGTAAGCATCCCTATGCAGACTTGCATGGAGCTAAGAAGAGTGCAGCATATTAAAAACAGCCAATCAAGAAAAAGTACAAGAAAACTGCCCTATTTAAACTGCACAGGAGGGAATACAGCCATAACCATTTGGGACTGCACAACGCAGGTCCAAAATGTCTGGCATTGGTGAAGGTGTGCGCTTCCGAGCCCAACGTTGGAGCATCCAGGAGTCCAGGGTCATGGTCGCGCTCCTAGTTAAAAACCATGATGGCAGGCTGCTGGAGAGCCAGTATCAGGGCTCACAGTACAAAGCATAGGCCTGTGACCAGCTTGCACATGATCTCACCACTGCCACTGGCATACCCTGGACTGGTGAGCAGGTACGTCATCACCATAATGACCTGAAGCAGAGGAGGGGTGCACTCTTGGACCAGTGGAGCCAATAGGCCCGAGCACAGGATGTCCCACCTGTCTGTAAGTATGCAGTCTTATGTATCTCTAAGTATGGAAAAAGTTCAACTTGTGACTGTGCAGGTGTGATTAATGGGTGATGTCTCCCCATACAGCTGCTGTGGAGAGGTCCCAAAATGTTGAGGTTCAAGCCCAATGACTGGCCCAGCTGCATAGGCAGTATGGTGAGAACAGAATACCCCCTACTATAAGCAGTAAGAAATCAAAATTATAGTAATGGTAGTACTGCCTGTATATATAATTGGGCTGTAAAAGTCAGGAATAAATGCCTGTGCCAGGCTGCCAATGTTACAATGGAGTATTCCCACCTGCTGTGTAATACAGATATCAGTAGCAAACAAGGTAAAATATGCAGGAGAGGAATATTAGAATATGTATGAGTGTGTTTGAGTGAACCTGCCAAAAAAATGCCATGTCAGGGCTACTGTAACAGTTAGAAATGAAAAGCATTCCACTGTGCAGATCATGCAGGAATAGTAATTGTGGATTTTTGAGTCGTACACAGATATGTATGTCAAAACTAATAAAGGTGGTCCCAAACACTGATGTGTCTCATCTCACTTGTACCTGATAAATAGAAATGTGAATGTCCTGCAGAATGCATTACTTTAGAATGGGCATGTCAAATAATTGGAAAAAAGCAACAGTACATATTCCCCTCAGAATGTATTTTACTTGTTTGTCTGCCAGCATTGTCCTGTGTTAACCTTTCAATTTCAGCCATATGTTGCTGTGAATGTACTGAAAAATGTATAAGGCTAACAGGTGCAGACTTAAAACCTACACTGTGTACTCAGAAATCTAAATTGCAGTGTGTAGTTGTAAAATAGTCAAATGTGCAATCCAGCTAATGTGCACGTTTCACAAAAAGTGACACCAATGTCTGTTGTGTATGCATAATTTGTACTGAAAATAGGAAACAAATAATGCAACATGTCATAATAAAAGTACTGTCCACAAAAATATGTACTAGATAGAAATGTCACAAACAACACAGAACACCTCCCCAGTAACTCAGTCTGATAAGGACTAGGCCTGTAGTTCAATTTTGCATACACAGCATGGTTAGAGTCCAGGGACCGCCACTAACATCTCAGTCAGGTTCTACAGTTTAAACTGCAATCTGATGAATAGAAAAAAATAATGTACTGCAAAACATGCATTTTCCATACAGGGCACACAGGTAAAGAATCATGAATAGAAATACTAGTATGATGTGTATAACTATGAAAGGTGTACAATTGCTGTGTTGATCAGCCCCAGTCCTACAAACAGATGCAAGCAAGACATCCACACTCTGCAGTCTGGCTCAGACAAGCCCCTCAAGTGTGATGCTGTCACAGATAGTTTCCCCAGTTGCCAAGAAACCTGCAAACAGAGAATGTCACAGTAGATGTATGTAAAAGGCACAGCACACACTCCAGGGCCTGCAACTATTATGTGAATCTGAAATATGTGTAGAAACAGCAATGTAATGTGCACACATTTCATTTGCACAGACCAACATGTAAAGAAATTGGTATAGAAACAGGTCTGATGTGTATAACTAAAATAAGGGTACAATTGCTCTGTTGATATCTACAGCTGTTGGTGTGCTGTAGCAGCCCCATGGCCCAGGTAGAGTGTAAGTGTGGTCAGAATATAGAGTAGTGAATAGTACTGTACTGACAAATATAATTGATAGCAGTTGTCATTTGAACCTGTTCCCTTCTCCCACCACTCAGCTGATCCAACCATCACACTGAAACCAACATGGGTATGTTCAGAAAAAAAAAACTCTACTGTTGGAACTGTTGTTCCATTTGGTTTATCATTGTTTAAACTGTGTGCATTCTAATATTCCCTGTTGAATAATCATTTTATTGCCTGCCTGACATACCACTAACTGGCATGCTGTTGCAACCCTGAATGCCATTCCATATATGCATGGGTTCTGTATCCTATGGCACTGTTATAATTGCACTGTTTGGGGTAAATGGGAATATCCATGCATGCTATTTTGACTAATGTTGTAATGTGTTGTGCATGACTAACCAATATTCATTGTTAATTTCCACACCATACCACATATGGGAAGGCAGATCCCAGCGGATCCACCTCTCCCACCCAACCTGGCCGAGGCACTGAGTCCCAGCACGTCTGGGATCCAACTCAGCCCTCTCCCATCTGCTGGTCCTACACCATCCTCGGGTGGAACCGCTGCAGGGGATGGGGCTTGCCCCTCCCCACAAATGGGAGCGGTAAGGACATTGTCACCTGGGACGAGGTCTGTGGCATGGTGCACAGTGTCCTCCAGATGGAGCTGTATGACCGTCTGCACCAGGTGGAGGGCAGGCTGTCGCAGCTAGAGGGGCAGGTGGCCCCTCCAGCCCAGCTCCCAGCACAGCCACCTTTGGGGTTGTGAAGGAGTACTGGCGACTGCCATTGGGTGGGGACATCAGTGCCACTACTACCATCTGTGGGGCTCATAAGCCTCGGATTCCCAACCACCCTCCCCATCAAGGTGTTTATCCCCATGTGGCATACACTGCCATTGTCTGCTGTCTTGTCTGTCTTATCTGTTTGCAAATGCAACCTCTCCTAGCAAACATCCTGAACCACACTTACCAATAATCCTTCCTTAACATCCCCTCTTACCTTAAAAAAGGGCATCTGTCCCACAAAAAAAAATCACGTCCCATACATAGCTCTGCATTTCTCTGAAAGACATGTACCCATCACACAATCTAACCCTACCAATAATCTGTATTGTATGATGCCCACACACATATCTGTAGGGTGTGAGGCTCCAAATTCAAAATTGTCCACATTGAAAGCAGCTATTGCTGCCAAAAAAATGCCCATCCTGCACATCCATACTTGTTTCTCCTCTTGTTTGTCCCCTGCTTGCCCCAATTTCACAACTTTCCTATCTCCCTTTTTATCTTTTCTTTATTTGAAATTAGCGCAGGTTTAAGCAGCGGTAAGCAGGCGTAAGCGAAGCTAAGCTCACGTAAGCATTGCTTAGCTCCATGCAAACCCACTTACAACCGCTTTAAAGTGCCTTAATCACTCTGTCTCCAACAGCCCCTGTTCTGCACAGCAGTCCTTGCAAGTCTCAAACCCAGGACCCTGCCCACTATAGCCAAAGTGATTTACCAGTAAGCTATTTCAGACATAAATCCAGCACAGTCATTCAACTGTAGGGGAAATGTACTTATATATGTAGATGCATGTATGTATATATATATATATATATATATATATATATATATATATATATATATATATATATATATATATATAAATATATGTATGTGTGTGTGTGTATATATATATATATATATATATATATATATATATATATATATATACACACACATCTAAAATATATATATATATATATATATATATATATATATATATATATATATATATATAAATATATATATATATATATATATATATATATATATATAGAGGTTCCCTATTATGCGCTCGAAGACGCTTTTCGTCGAATGCATTATATTCGAACCCAAAACATCAAAAACACTAAACCACAAACGGCCATGCTGTTTAGTGTTTTCGATGTTTTGGGGTCAAATATTACACGTTCGAAGAAACGTCTCATGAATCGCGTAATATAGACCCTATATGTGTGTGTGTGTGTGTGTGTGTGTGTGTGTGTGTGTGTGTGTGTGTGTGTGTGTGTGTGCGTATATATATATATATATATATATATATATATATATATATATA
Organism: Protopterus annectens; assembly: GCF_019279795.1. Classification (NCBI taxonomy): domain Eukaryota; kingdom Metazoa; phylum Chordata; order Ceratodontiformes; family Protopteridae; genus Protopterus; species Protopterus annectens. The sequence continues at coordinate 394,994,403 of NC_056741.1, read as the reverse complement.
TATAAAAGCACAACAAATAAATATTTGACAAAAGGTACCATTAATGGGGGTGAAGTGGCCCAAAATAAGTACCTCTTGTAATTACTGATATCATTCCTTCCTTCACAGCTGAACAGATCTGCCTTGCAGCACAATAACCAACACTTGCTAGTCTCATACCAAGGACCCTACACAACATAGCCGCAACAAATTAATAGTAATCCGTCTCAGCTGTACAATGTCAGGATGATATCAATAACATATCATGCAGAACAGTCTGTGTACCATAGGGAATGTACTATGTGGAAGCAGTAAACATTCCAATGATACATACACACACACACACACACACACACACACACATATATATATATATATATATAAATATATAAATATATATATATATATATATATATATATATATATATATATATATATATATATAAGAAGATATATTTTTAGAGGATGCACAGCATATCAAACAGCCAGTATTCCTACAGTTTCCACCTTTTAAAATGTCCAGTGTTTGATTCTTTCATACAAAAGACAATTATTGCATGAAACATATACCCACAGACAAGTCAACGGCTAAGACACCAGACACGTTTGCATACATAGAAATGTTTGTTTGTGTACTATTTCAGTTGTATATGCCATTTCATATAGCAGCTAGGTCTTTGAACAACATAATAACTGAGTAATGCAACTCCCAAACCAAACATTTGATGGACTAAACTGAAAGCATAATAATATGTTGCTGTCCAGGCCAAGGCCTTCAAGTAGTACAACAAAAAAAAACAATGGCCTGGAAGATAAGAATCAATCAACACTAATTAATTACAGATGTAGTTCAGCAGCCTCCAATTACACTCTGTACTCAACCCCTGGGGGAAAATAATTAAGTTGTCACAATGAAAATGTATCTGTTACATAACAGTGCCTGACTTAAAACATCACTATCACATTGACAAACAGAACTGTCTGTAAGAAAATAAACACTAGCCCACCACTGTTCCCATGGTGAAATGTATGAAAATGTACAGCCATATACATTCATGTGTCTTACTACTGATATCTGTCACATGTTGTAACAGCCTAGGTTAAAAACGGTGCATACCCCTCCCTCACAGAATGACTTACAAGGGCATATAACAGTGTTACTTACACTGACCTCGGGACTGTACAAGGTCACACGTGTTTTGTCCAGCTGTAGTCCTCATACATATGGACACTATCCCACAATATGTGTGGGAGTCCACAACATCACTGGAATGATAGCAGAAATGTCAGCACTAAATAATTATAGGCCACTACTTAACAACCTCTTACTGCATGACATATGGACAAAGCCTGGTATATCGGTGGAGGACAGAGGCTGAAACACAGGGCCATATTTGCAATATTGTTGTTATACACTGTGAAACTTGCTGGTGTTACAGGATTGTTTGCAACATATCCTTACTCAGGAATATGAAGTCAGAAACACAAATGGATGTAGCCATGTACTGATAGCACTCGGCAGAGAGAATGCCACTGATATATCAGATACAAGACCTGTGTGATGAACAGACAAAACATAACAGCCAATCCTCTGGCCATCATGTGGATAGGCACACAACTGAGAGCTATGCAGACAGATGCATTCTATGCAAAACTAGCATGTACACACAAACCCTGTAAAATTAGCAGTATATAATGCATATAACAGCAATACTCACACTGTCCATAGGTCTGGAACCTTATACAAATATGTAGCTGGCCTGTGTCTGCAAATCCTGTTGTAAGCGGTATTGCTACCTGCTGTCTGTCACACTGCTGCCCACACACAGGAAGGATATCTTCCATACAGGAAAGGTAAACGTACAACGCCCACATGATGTAGTAATTTATACTAGTGGATTGCCATGACAGTGGTAATTGGAAGTACTACACAGCTGACTGCATGCAATTAGCAAGTGGTGAGCACTGATTGGTGCAGATGCCATCACCTGATCATGAGCATCACCTGCAAAAGCCATGCTGCAACCAATTCAAAGCAGCTCAATCCCTGTAGTGGAGAGAGAGAAAGAGAGAGAGAGAGAAAAACTAACAACTACAAACCAAACCAAAACAAACGTATATAAAGCAATCGACACAAAAAAGTGTACCTAGAAGACAGGACAATACTACAGCAGGTATGTGAAACATATATACATGTAACTGAATGTAGTACTTGGTCTGTAATAATGGGATAGATGATGTAGAAAGACTTATATGTGACATCAAGACTTGTTGTAATGATGTCCTGCTGAACAAATGCTATGGACATAGCATCTGGCCCTGTGAGCAGTGGTCCATACCTGCCAACTGTGCAGATCAGCACTGAATGACAAGAGGTAAGTCATCATAGTGTGTGTTCTGTACCTCATAACATGTATATTAGTGTGGCAAATAGCTGGTGGTGGAAGTAATGAAGTTATGATAGACACAAGAGTTTCAGACCTCACCACCTGCAAGACAGTCATATTAACGTGAAATGTATAATGCACAAACGTCATAGGTTTATAACAGGCTTACGTGCAACCTGTTCCTATATATACCCCCCCTATTGTGTGGCTGTGTCCACATGTGAAACACGTCTGTTTTTTTAGCAAGGCAGAACAGTGCAGCTGTGGAGGAAGGAGAGTTAGAGAGTGCGGACCTGATGTTTGAATGCACTTGAATGCACTATATATATATATATATATATATATATATATATATATATATATATAAATATAAATATATATATATATATATATATATATATGGGTCACCTTCAGTAGATCAAACATATAACAAGTTCGAACTTCATATGGCTGAGACCATATGTCTTAACTTGTAAATATTCGATCGGACTGAATGGAGATCTCCATACCGTGCGGAATGGAAAGATTTCCCTTTTCCGCAATGTAGTGCGATCTCAGAGTTGGTATATTTAAGTAAGGGGGGTGGGGGTTGCAGGGAGGCAGAGCCCCCCCGCTATAGATGTTTATTTTTGTTTTTTGTTGTTTTTTTCATTTTTTACTTGAGTATTCGTACTATTACAAGTTCAGACATATGGTTTCAGCCATATGTGGTTCAAACTTGTAATATGTTCGATCTACTGAAGTAGATCCATATATATATATATATATATATATATATATATATATATATATATATATATATACATACACACACACACACACACACACACACACACACACACAGACACACACAAACACACACACACACACATATATATATATATATATATATATATATATATATATATATATATATCTATACATACACATTTCCCCTACTGTTGAATGAAAGTGCTGCATATGTGTGAAAAGCATCAGAAACATAATATATATATATATATATATATATATATATATATATATATATGTATGTATATATACACACATATATATATATATATATATATATACACACACACACACACACACACACACACACACATATATATATATATATATATATATATATATATATATATATATAGATATATATATGCATACAGTAGTAAGCGGGAAAGAAATGGACAGTTATGTCTGGTGTGAAATCCATGTTGGGAACACATTGCCCTTGTTTGTGAAGGTGAGACTGGTATGTTGGGGAAGGATAGTAGGCATATTTGGGGAGATAGGTTGGGTTGGAAGACAGACAAGACAGCATACAGAGGCAGTATATGACACATGTGGTGGATAAACACCTTGGATGGGGAGTGGTGTTTAGAAAGTAAAAGCTCATGAGCCCCCAAATGAAAGCAGTGGGACCAGGGTTCCCATCCATGGGCAGTCACAACTGCACCTTCATGACCCTGAAGGTGCCTCAGCTGAGGACTGAGCAGGAGAAGCATGCAGACCCTGTAATTGTGTACCGAGGGTCTCAAGGAAATATAGCACATTCCCCAAGTCTCTTTGGAGCTCTCTATGCACCAGACCTTGGAAATGACTTTGGGTGACAAGATCCTGTCTGTGTGTGCTCCTGGGAGGGGAGTGAACACCATCTCCTGAGGTGGTTCCACCTGAAGGTAGTGCAGGACCAGCAGATGATGAGGTCCTAGAGTGGGTCCCAGATGTGCTGTGGCCTGGGAACATGGCCAGGTGAGGTGGGAGAGGTGATTCTGCTGGTAACTGGCTTCCCAAACATGCTATTGTGTCACAGTTATAGAACATATGTAGGTAGTAATAGTCCACACATTCCAGGATTATGTCTAACAGCATGCATAGATATCTCCATTAACACAACACATCAGATTTGGAGCAGTCACATAGCAAACAGAACACATGCATATATGGAACCATAGTGGCCCATACAATGGTATGCAGGTGACATTGTTTGCAACATGTCACCAGTCATCGTGTTTCAGCATGGAATATGACTAGAAACACATTGCACAATCTGTTGTACAATATGATATATGTCCCAACAGTAGGTTTGCTGTAAACATACCCATTGAGTTGTGTTAGGATTATTGTTGCAGATATGGTGAGGGGGGACAGAGATGTTAATTAAGAACTATTATATTCTTGCAGTATGAGGTCCTCAGACTTTTTTTCCCTCTTTATGTCTTTCAGGCACCATGTCTAGAGAGTGTTTGCCTGTTTAATCCCCCCAGGAAAATGAGGTTATAATAAACTACCTGGTGCAGCACTACCACACCCTGTTTGGCCGTACAGCCCATGATCTGCAGGAGAGGATCGCCCTGTGGAACAAGCTCATCCACAGGGTAAATTATGTCGGCCTGCGCAGTTATAAGCAGGTCCGACATCTTTGCACTGACCTAATATGCCATGCCAGTCAGCATGCTGCTGCAATTAGGAGGGACCAGCTAGCCACGTGGGGGGGTCATGCCATCCAACCCCCCCGACTCATGCTGAGGAGCTCCTTACCAGCCTCGGGGTACCTGCCCATCAGCAAAGACAACACCCAGCAGATAGCATTGTGGAGGTGGGTGCTACCCACACAATGGACGAGGAGCATGCAGATTGGGCCCCAGGGCACATCAGCAGACCACTGCTGCTTCTGCACCTGCATCTGTAGAGTTTAATCATGCATGTGTAAGAATATATATAGTCTGTTGTTGCATTGTAGTAATAAACAGATGTGCTTAATATGTAGTATTGTGGATTTGTACTGTTGATGTACTGAAATGCTGCTCCCACCCTGTACCAATGTCACATCTCTCACACAGCTATGTAGGTCCCTCTGGTATACATCTGGGAGAGCAGCCCGTAGCTGCTGAGTATGATGTTTGTTCAGGTTTGCCAATACACCAGCCATGTTATGGCCATGATATTTGCCATGCACACATTTAACACACCTACCCATAATGCATGCTGTACATGTTCACTTATTGCTGCTGTTAACTGCACTGCATCCCAGAGGTCACCATGGTGGCATATCTGAAGGGTATGTAAAGAGTCCTGCAATATAACTAACAACCTGTCATTGCAAGATGTGTGCACAGAGATGAACATAATGGTGGGACAAATGGCCTACAGTAGGAACATGTATGAAACATCACCCTTATACAGTGCTGCAACATTGTATATATCACTATTACAATGGCAATTGTTACAGATTTACACAACGGCATATCACAATACCACATTCCACAACCCTTACAACCTGTAATGTGGTCCTAACATGAGCAATGAATGTGTAATATGGAATCCTATGTAAGGACAGCAAATATGGGGAATACATACCTTAACAAACACTGGAAGTATATGTGTGCACACACTCCAAATAGCATATTGTGGAAGCAGCTTTTGCGGTACTGACAGCATTCACTCTTCATGAGTATGCACCTTCCAGCAAGTACTGGTCCTTAATGTCACACCAAGAAATGGTCTGCTGTCCAATAAGTATGTCCATCACATTAGCCCACTCATCTTCAACAGATGCAGCCATGGCTTGCACACATCTTACAACCCATGGAATGGATCCCATGCCCAATAAGTAGCACACAGGAGTAGGACATGTAGCCTTATCTCACGATTGCATATACCATGGCAAACAGTGCAGACAGTCATGTATATGACAAGGATGTATGGGACAACATTAATGTAGAAAATAAACAGATGGCCATCCAAGACAGAGAAAAACACATGTTGTAAACTGGTCATGGAGGCTGCCTAGTAACATACCACAACACTGAGGGAGTTGCAGGAATGTCTAGCAAGTACTGGCTATGCAGTACCTGTTTCGACAATCACCTGAACTCTGCATACGTGTGGCCAATGGGTTAGGATACAGAGATGGGACAGTTGTTCCAGAGGAAACATCAGCCAGGGCTCTCTACAGGTAACATATGCATAACATCAAAAGTCCCCCAAAGGCATGTTGCAATGTGTAATGGTGTACCAAGGCCAAGTTCAAAACCTACAGAAGTATCAATTAAGATACATGTGCTGCACAAGCAACACCTCACTCTACCTCAGGCCCACCATCCCCATCTGTACCTTGCTGGTGCCAGTGTACACCTGTATGTTTGCCATTCATTAGCAGGGACTAAGCCAGTACACATGGTGTTCTGAATTTGGGACACTGCAAAATGACACTCATGTGTAACTCATAGCTGTCAAAGATCTGAAAATAGGCTGCAGATGGGGCGGGGTGTCATCCTGAAACACAAAAGTGAACTGAAGCAGACATCCAAAGCTTGTTAAGAATGGTTGTATCTGTACACAGTCAAGGTCATGAATTGTGGCAGAAATAACCTTGACTCTGCAGCAATAGTGATGGCACTGTGTGGCCTACAAGGGCTGTGCACAAGAGTTGACCTTGCAATCTTGCAGTGTTGGGGGACATTTGTAGGGCAGAGTGACCAAATACTGGCAAGTGCAGATGGGCCATGCTAGTATAACCCTTCCAGGAACAGTGACTGCTGTACTACACTTAACAGTTGATGCAACAGCCCATCATGTTAAGGGTGTGCACACTTATGCACCCACAGATTGTATGCATCTGAATCAGCATCTGCACAACTAACACATTTGTTTGATACTGCAATGGAATGCACAGGTCATCTGTCACATATCAGGTTCATGTAATGTTAACATATGCAGTATTGTGGCCCCTTAGCATATCAGGGAAGAGGGTGCAGTGTCAATAAGGGTGTGTACACTCCTCATAGCTACAGTAAGGTTTGAAGGTTGTCAGTGTAATTGTATTTTACTGCTCATATATGCACCGCTGATGAAGAGATCTGCAAATCAGACATCAGGCATTCACTATTGACATCTGTCCACATATCATCCCAGGTATGTGTCGGACAAACACATAGGGGCTATGATGATCAGAGCAAACATAACTGACATACACATACACATACACATTCAGCAATGGCATGTACACCTGTGAGGTATAGTGCAAAGTACATGTCAGGGTGCTGAAAAGGTGCACAGCAATACTGTGTACATGGGTGCAGTGTGTTCCAGGGGAAGGGGCATCACCTACTACCACAACCCATGCATCACAGAGATATATAATGTTGGTAACAGGCATCAAATATAGCTGTGGTACATGCTGTTGAGTGCCATATGTCATGCATGCTGACAGATGGGTAATGAGAGGTCTATGTGTAATATCTTTGTGCAACCTCACCTGTAAGTGTGTGTGTGTGTGTGTGTGTGTGTGTGTGTGTGTGTGTGTGTGTGTGTGTGTGTGTGTGTGTGTGTGTGTGTGTGTGTGTACAGTTAAGCAATGACATACCGGTCTTAAAGTGCATTTCTTGTCTTCCCCTCACAGGTGGCTAGGTGGGTCAGGGTCCCTCCTGCAGGCAAACTGATATTAGTGTCCATACAGTCTTTGACAATGATGATAGGTGTGTTGAGGCACAGGCAGGGTTGTCAGGGGCTGAAGCTGTGCCATAGTTTGACATCCTGCTGTTATCCACCCCATTGCCACGCACAGTCACATTGCCTATACATACCCTATCACCAGTGGCCATAGATGAGGGGCAGTTGGCAGGTGGTGGTATGGGACAGGACAGTGTGGAGTCTATGGCATGTGTGTCTGGGCACAGCAGCCATAGCCAGATGCCCGGCGAGGTACCACACAGGCAAATGTACAGGGGGGCTCATAGGAGGGCTGCTGGTCATCATGCCCCTGGCAGAAGTGCCATAAAATTGCCAAAGATTCCAAAGACAACCACAAAGCATTCTATAACTATGTCAAGAATCTAAATGGCAATGCTCAGATCTGCTCTGAGCTGAAACAGAATGGCATTAAATATACTGATCCGAAGGATATTGCCAATATCCTGGCAGATCGATTCAGTGCCAACTTCACCCCCCTCTCACCCCCTAAATGGCCCATCTCAATACCAGAAGATTGCCAAATTCCAGTAATAACGGCCACACAGGTACAAAACGCACTCTAAAGCCAAGAATACAGCATCCATGGGACCAGATGACATCCCGGGCTGTGTACTACATGGACTACAATATGAACTGGCACCTCACATAAGTGTCATGTTTAATCATAGCCTCACCTCAGGTTTCATGCCCACTGAGTGGCGCAGAGCTACAGTTATCCCAATCCACAAGGGGGGATCCACCTTGGATCCCGAAAAGTACCATCCCATCAGTCTGACAAGCCTTATCTGCAAGGCCATGGAGCGTATTATCATGGAACTTATAAACAAAGACATTGGCAACCTTCAAACACTGGACCCCACCCAGTTTGGGTTTGTGAAGGGCCGATCTTGTCTCCTGAACCTGACTGACTTCTTTGAATCAGTCTCCAGAGCCATGGACAAGGGTAAGGTGGTCCACACAGCCTATCTAGACCTTGCCAAGGCCTTTGACACCATCCCCCACTCTGGAATCATAGATAAACTTACTAAGTTGGGCATGAATCCCTATGTCACCCAATGGGTTGCTAAATGGCTTACTGATAGAACCCACACTGTAAAAGTAGCCGACTCCAAATCCAGCTCCAGACAAGTGACAAGTGATGTACCTCAGGGTTCAGTCCTGGGGCCGCTCTTGTTTGGCATCTACTCTGAAGTACAGGTCAACACTAAGGGACTCTGGCTAACAAAGTTTGCAGATGACTGCAAACTGGGAGCCATTATTGAATCCCCAAATGATGTGGATACTCTACAAAAGGGCCTTACAGAAACAGATGCTTGGTGCCAGAGCCATGGGCTCAAGCTCAATGCCAAGAAATGTATTGTTATCCCCTTTGGGAAAAAACATGTATCCATGAATTACCATATAGGTGGCAGTACACTAAACACAGAAAGTGTGATAAGAGACTTAGGGGCACAGGTGGACAGTAGTCTCACCTTCGATAACCACATCGCCACAACAGTCAGGAAATCCTTCTATGTGGCACACCTCATCATGAAGGGCTTTTCATCCAGAAAAAAGGAAGTCATTGTCCCACTGTACTCATCCCTCATTAGACCCATTATAGAATACAATGCCCCATTTGGTATGTACCTCTCAAGACATCTGCAACAACTGGAAAGGCCTCAGAAATACCTCACTAAAAGAATCACAGGCCTAAAGCAGATGCCCTATGCTGACCGTCTTAAAAAACTCCAGCTATACTCTGTCGTATATCGTCTACTCAGATGCGATCTCTGCTTAACATACAAGGCCATGTCAAACCCAGAGCTGTTGGACATGCTACACTTAAAGAAATCCCAATCCCTCAGAGCTACACGTCCAGGGATCTAAACCTTGTCATCACAATAAACAAAACATGCTGGAGGGATAGGTTCCTGACCCAGAGACTCCCCAGACTCTGGAATAGATTGCCCATACATGTCAAGCAGAGTGCCTCTTTGGACCTCTTCAAGAGGAACCTTGACGATTGGATGGGAGAAAGGAAATTCACCCCAGGGATCACGTCAGTCGCCCTGCTAGACAGGGGTCCAGGAAAGTAAATAATGTGGGAAGAAATAGCCAGGGAATTGTTATGGCTAGGCTTGTATAGGCCCTAGGGCTGATAGCCTAGTACCAACCTATGAACATCTGGTGTCACCAGACACATGTTTCAGGCCATCATAGAGGTGCAGGAACATATGGAATGGTATACCAAACAGGGTGTGAGGTTGAAGAGGGCTACTCATTCTGCTGTTATTGACAACATCCATGATCTTACAGGTGCCCACCATTATTTTGCAGAGGTCCTGGGTAGACGGTTGGGTGAGACCATGGGAATTCTCGACCATGGAATGTCTGAGCTTGAGTATATGGTGGGAGTAGTGCGAAAGCCACATGGATGTAGGCCAGCAACACCAACAGGTGGAGGTCAGCGTGGACGTGCAAGAAGTCAGAGCCACTCCTGTAGTGGCAGTACCAGCCCCAGCACTGCAGGGGGGCACTGTCCACACCACAACATAGCAAGCCATGTGCATGTGCCCCTGGCCAGTCCCAAAAGGGACCCGGATCCAGCAGACATATGTCATCATCAGGGGAGAGCACCATATCATGGCTTGTACCTGGTGGTGCCCATGGAACCCCTAGCAGGCACAGTTCTCATGTCCATGGGCAGATATGGTGAACTGCAGACCCTTCCAGGTAGGGTCTGCAGCTGCCCAATAAACCCCTGTATAGGGCAGCCACATGGCAGAACTGTGTGCATGCAGACAAACACACATTACCAACACAGCTATGGCAACCTCATACCTACACACACCATATCTGCACAGCCCAATTAATAATAAACCCCTCCCAACACACACACATAGGTCTCTGGCAAACCCACAATACACCCTATGTATATAATGATACCTGTGCCACATCCCTGTTATCCATAACATTGATGCACGGACAGGCTAATATGGTTCTGATGCACAGGGTGACTGTACTACAGTGTACCAATGTAATGCTGTGTAACATGTTTTCAGCACTAAAGTTTAATGCTTACATGTCAGGATGTGTAGCTGTCCAGCCATGATGCATTATAGCTATTATTAACACTGCATGATTGTGGTCTCCGTAATGTATTCCGTTTGTGTTGTAGGTGTCTATGTGTCAGCAAAATGTTAGTCTGCTGTTGTGTCCTACAAAGGGTATGGCACTGTGGTGACACTTTGACTGTGCCATATCCTGGGTACAGCTGAACACAAGTCACAGGTCTGTATAACAGTTACTGCATGCGCCACATGTCTGATAGGTCTGAGGGGTGTATACAGGTGAGTGCATGGTGGCTGATGTCAGCAGCCCTTCTACAGTGGACAATGGTAAGTGTACTGGGTGGTACATACCACATGTTTATGTATAACACACACACGCACACAAACACACACACACACACACACACACACACACACACACACACACACACACACACACACACACACACACACACACACACAGGCTTTGGTGTTGCTGCAATACACAGAGAATATTGTACACATGGATGTATGTACTTTTGCAAGGAACCCATTTTAGCCTATGTAATTCCACCAAGACAGAATAGGCAAAACATCAAATTGGGAAATAATCAGTCTGCTAGTTTAATGTCATTGAAGATGGTACTGGCAGGGTATATGTCCCCTTCCCCAATGTAGTGCAATCCTCAACTTGGTAAACATAGGTGTGCTGTTGTGGATGGCACAGCCCTACCCTTTGGAAGGTGTGTGGTGGTGTAGAACTGCAGATAGTGTGAAAGACAACCACTTAACATGTTAACATGTTAACATGAACTGTATAGTATTACAGCCAACTAAGCAGGGTGATGCACTCAATAGCCTCAATGATGGTGGCTGGGTCCACAAGATCCACACCCAGCTATATATACCAATCCCAGTATCACTGTACAGATATACAGTGGGGAAGAGGGCATTTACACATCTATTACTAGTTTTGATGGAATGACTTTCCACAAGATGATACATGTGAAATGTTAGCATTTGCCAGTCAGTTCTCAGACAGATGACCTCCTGGAACATGTATATTCTGCAAAATGAAGTGGACCACTTCACATACACATACACTCTTACTTGGCAACACTGGGACTAGAACCCCTACCTAGGTACTTAGTGCTGCTAATGTGTGTGGCCTTAATTGCACACACCACACAGCCTTTAAGATGAGGTGCATTCCAGGTTACATGTTAAGTGAAGAATATCACCAGTCCTTGTACAGTATGGTAATGGGGGATGTACTGGTTGCTTATGAACAACACATAGTGTGACATACTGTCATATACACATTGAAAAACACATAACAGCCATGCACACATCTGAGAGACCTGGGTTTATCAGTGCTAACTACCTTGTCATTGTGTCCATTCTGTTACAGTTGCACACAGCACATGCATCATTGGGCTAGATAGTGTAATCAGTTACCTGTATGGTTGATGGTGACAGTGGTCCCCATACAATGGACCTTGGGAGATGTACTGGGGGTACCATGATGTAAAGACAGTATACCCAGCACCCACACCCCACATTGGATATTGTACTCACTGAAACCCATGATAATACTCTGACATACCCACCATCACACATTGACCAGAACTGCAATACAACCCCTTGTCTATCTCAAGAGTGCTACTACAGGCATATGCCACAGGGATAGTAGGGTGATGCTTTGACATGGCTCTCCTACCATCAGCAACATCACTATCCCTTATACTGTGTGGCAAGGTGCATTGTATTAGGAGAATGTGGCCTCAGAATGTTGTATCCTATAAATATACACACTTGCACACATACACACACTTGCCAGGACTCAGAGGATAACCCATGCCTATCTACCCATTTGTGCAGCAGTGTTGTGCTGGTACTGCAAGATCCAGGTAGCCCATAGGATGAAGAGTGTAACATGGCACATGTAATGTCCATTACAGCAGCAGCCATAGCTAACTATGGCAATGGGGGTGCAGTGGGTGTGAAGGGCCTCAGGGTATTATCAACTACAGGTTTACAAACACACAGACACTATTGTTCTCAGTAAAGAACACTGACACATTTGTCAGTACTGGGTCCATAGGTGCAGGTGTTCATAGGTGTGTACCAGGATATTGTCCAGGGAGAGATGGGAAGAGTAGGGGATGTGGGTACAGTGGTAACATGCCACCTGTCATTTGCTAGCAGGCCATCTGTCAACTGATGCCATGGGAGTGATCCTCAGGGTGAGAGTTAAATGCAACATCCAATCATGTGGTTGCCTCTTGCAGAGGGCCAGTGATGTGCTCCAATTGACATGTATGCAACATGCATTACATAACATGGTCAGTGTCTGTCTTGGATACCTGTACCCAAGCATGTTCTGTTGACTGTGGTAGTGTAGTTGAGCTATCCATGGCATGTGGTGCGTACATGGTAGGGACTCCTAGCTGTGGCATTCATAACACAGCTAGGCAGATATGTCAGTGTCACTCAAGCATAGATTGCCTGTAAGCAGCCAAGATGGATACCTGACATCTGCACATCTGTACAGAGGACAGACAGACACCAGCTAGCCAACTGGTTATGCATTAGGATGAATGTGTTGACAGATAGACATCTGACACTGATAGGTATGCCATTACTGCATGGCAGCATCTCTCAATGACATGTCCTATACACACAGTAGTCTACAGTTAATTTCCACATGTCAGATTAATATCCAGTAGGAAATATTTAATGACACAAAGCTCGCACACCAAGAACATGACAGTGAGGACTCAGAGTCCATCTTTGCATGTAGGGATGTTTGGTTCCAGTACTACAATCTGCAATCTACTCTTACTTGGGAAAGCACAGTCAACAGTAGTAACGTAATGATACACTACATGCCAGTGTAACTGCATATAACCTGGGATACTACCCATGTATGTAACACATTCAAATGGAAAGAGTGTTGTACAAGCCATATATACTCAGGTGTCCCAGACAGTAGACTCACACCCCTTGCTACTGTAATGACAGCACATAGATGCATGTTATGTACATGGAATTAAATATACGCATTAACTCATTCACTCCGGAGCAGCTCAGGAAAAGCTGCCTGCGTAATTCCACCATAGGAACAACAGTGCAGCCTGAGCTCATTTTCAGAAAATCCATTTGCAATACCATACAGAAAACAAATGTTCATAACTCTTTAACTATAAGAGCTAGACTAAAAATGTAAACGCGAAAGTTGTTCAGCAGACACTGACCTTTCCAACAGTGTAAATGTTGATAGTGTATATCAAAGTCATTATTAAATATTTGGCAAGGAATGCTGATATTGTGCATATTTTTTACCTTTTTGGAAAAACAAAGCATAATATCTTGGTCAATGTACCATGCAGACCCATACAATTTGAATGTAATTTGTTAGTATGAATGTCAGCTTTAAAATGATACCTGAACCATTACTGTGTAATGTTCTTTTCTTGAGATATTCACAGAAATATGATTAATATATTATTTTTCATAATTGATAAATAAACAAAGCATAATATCTCATCACCTGTAACAGACAGAGCCTACATATCA